>NW_025767135.1:600000-890000 GCF_003918875.1 Haliotis rubra | reverse complement strand
ATTTCCAACTGACTACTGCTCCCCGAGCACATCAATAACCCACATACTGAATCTATCATTGGTTCAACCGTAAACACAACCACAGGGTTATCCTAGCCGGGAACTGCTCATCAACCATACCCGCAACCAAGCTAAATCCTGACGGTCCCACTGTTACTGAGAAGTACCCAATGATCATTACCAGGTCCCCTCGACAGATATGTGTTGTCATCGAGGATGAAAGAACTAACGGTAAATGAGGGATGGTGTGTATCATTAACGAGCATGCCCCATCTAGTTTCTCTACATAGTTTTGGAAATTTATGATGCCTTTATGGTACTCATCGTAACTCTTCCAAGAGAAAAGTGGTTCATGGCATATATGAAAGATTCAGGAGATAACTACAGTTTGTGTTTCAATGTAGAGCAAGGTCACAGGTATATTTAACCAGGCCATATTGAATCTGAAACCTGACATGAGATTACGAAGGTTTGTATTCCAAGAAACCGAACTCGAGGTTTCAAATAAGTAATTCTTTTCTCCATTCAGTTAGAACTAGAAATCTGTTTTTGATTGCTAAGATATTGAGTGAAATGCCATCGGTTCAGGGTTTTCGATCTCAAAGAAACACCGACACCAGCCTATTAAAGAAGTATGGAACGGTTTATGCTCAGACACAAACAATTTGGTTTATGTCATAATATTTTAACAGTATATATTTTAGGTACGGAATGTGGGTGGAATAGTTACTTTGTTAGCTATCAATTATGCATCCCTACGGAAAATTAAATGAGACTCGCTCCACATCGCACGTCACCATTATGACGTCACAAAGAATGTGACGAATATGGGGGGCGCCAAATTTCAAGCTCACCGTGTCCCGAAAAATTAAATACAGTTTCGATTTTTATCGTGTTTTCTTTTTCCTTTTTTAATCCATTCTTTGAATTTGGTAACAACCGTACATCTGCATTTTGGAACTTATGATTGAATATGTCATTATTAAATGCCTATCGATTAATCTGTGAATACAATTTTTCATTGTGATGAGGCGATCAATTCAGCGGTGTTTATGTTGATTTGAGACCTCTGATTAATAAACCCCAATCAAGTATTTTCCTAATTCATGATAACATAATCACTATACATATGGGCACTTTATGTCGCTCACGTCGAGTAGGTGTAAAACCTGCTTGCAATGAGTACCAAATTAACAGCCCGAAATGAACAGTCTGCGGATACGTACATATAATTACCACTCTCCAACAATTGGATGTACCAGTCGTTTGATATTTTCCAGACATTGTATTATCTCCGTTGGTTACTGAGAGTAGGAAATGTAATTATGTTTTAAGCATGATTTGCATCAGTTACGATGCGTTGCGTCAGGCTGCGTTGCCATGAGATGAACAGTTACCACAGAATGTGTTTTGACATAAAGGACCGACATACCGACTCAATCGACTTATTTACATTTATGAGGGAGATTTTGTTCCAATTCTACTTTAGGGGTTCAGAGAATGATTTGTGAGAGAGGATTCTGTCCCACTTCTACTTGAGGGAGATAAGGGATTATTTGTGAGGGAGGATTCTGTCCCCACTTCTACTTCAGGGAGCCAGGGAATGAATTGTGAGAGAGGATTCTGTCCCACTTCTACTTGAGGGAGATAAGGGATTATTTGTGAGAGAGGATTCTGTCCCTCTTTCACTTAAGGGAGCCAGGGAATGAATTGTGAGAGAGGATTCTGTCCCCACTTTCGCCTGAGGGAGCCAGGGAATGATTTGTGAGGGAGGATTCTGTCCCACTTCTACTTGAGGGAGCCAGGGAATGATTTGTGAAGTAGGAATCTGTCCCTCTTTCACTTAAGGGAGCCAGGGAATGAATTGTGAGAGAGGATTCTGTCCCCACTTTCACCTGAGGGAGCCAGGGAATGATTTGTGAGGGAGGATTCTGTCCCACTTCTACTTAAGGGGGTGAGAGAATGATTTGTGAGACAGGGAATGATTTGTGAAGTAGGAATCTGTCCCTCTTTCACTTAAGGGAGCCAGGGAATGAATTGTGAGAGAGGATTCTGTCCCCACTTTCACCTGAGGGAGCCAGGGAATGATTTGTGAGGGAGGTTTCTGTCCCACTTCTACTTGAGGGAGCCAGGGAATGATTTGTGAATTAGGAATCTGTCCCTCTTTCACTTAAGGGAGCCAGGGAATGAATTGTGAGAGAGGATTCTGTCCCCACTTTCACCTGAGGGAGCCAGGGAATGATTTGTGAGGGAGGATTCTGTCCCACTTCTACTTAAGGGGGTGAGAGAATGATTTGTGAGACAGGGAATGATTTGTGAAGTAGGAATCTGTCCCTCTTTCACTTAAGGGAGCCAGGGAATGAATTGTGAGAGAGGATTCTGTCCCCACTTTCACCTGAGGGAGCCAGGGAATGATTTGTGAGGGAGGATTCTGTCCCACTTCTACTTGAGGGAGCCAGGGAATGATTTGTGAAGTAGGATTTTGTCCCACTTCTACTTAAGGGGGTGAGAGAATGATTTGTGAGACAGGGAATGATTTGTGAAGTAGGATTCTGTCCCACATCCAATTTAGGGAGACGGGAAATGATTTGTGAGGGAGGATTCTGTATCACTTCAATATAAGCATTTAAGGGGGTCAGGAGGATGGATATGATCCTGATCCAGTTTAGCTGAATATCTTTGCAGACCCGCCGCCCCCCCCATCCCTCTCCCTATGTTCCATCTCTTCCAAACTCCTACAAGTGACATTACCTTTAAGGCGAATTCAGCTCTTGCACCTTGTCCAGCGTCTGCATACAAACACCATATTTACTACCACTTTACGACACCATGTAGTCCGCCACTGAAACAAAGGAAAACAAAGCATCCCCAACACAGACATAGCCGTCACAACTCCCCTTACTGCTAACTATCACGCCATTCATTCCCATAACAAGTATCACCTCCAGACGCAGCTATACTTATAAACTAAAACCCACGGCATCAATAACCTGGTGTTAACGTATAAATATTGCTCCCTCGTCATCTCTATACAACATCCTTTCTCTGGCTCCGCATCAACTTCCAAAACTGTCAAAATACAGTAAACAACGAGTGTTTGCCTTCGATTCGCAATTAGGAATACACCAGGATTAAAACGATAGACTGTTTGTCCAGTGCTAGCTCGTTAATGAGAGCGAAACAGGACTGGGGAAAATGAGCTGATTGGGGCCCCAGTAGACCTGGTGTTGTTGTTCGCTATTCGGCTCTTCCGTGAACGCTGGCTAGCCATAACAACCACCAGAGTCTCTCTGGGGGATGCTGTAATGTATTGGCATCTGAATCATCTAGATTGAACCATGGTGAAACACAGTAGATGAAGATGCTTGCGTATGCAACTGCGCTGGTTGCAACAGCAGCTGTTGTTAATGTCCTGAAAACATTATCTAAGATCAATGATTCAAGGATAGTATTTTTGTGGAATTAATGTTGTCTGACTCAGTGATACGGTTACATTACTATGGAAATGTAGCCTAGTGGATGAGGCGTTCGCTTGTTATGCTGAAGAGTAAGTTCGATTCCCATATGATGATCTATACCTCGCCGTGGTAACGAAGGACTGTTGTTACGAGTAGCGCAAAGTCTTTCGTTCGTTCTTTCGCTCGTTCGTTCGTGAAAATTATGCCCAAATTGCCCATGTGCGTTTTCGCAATGTGTCAGTATATTATTCGATACTTCAACACGGATCGTTTCATCTGATATCAACTACAGACTGAACTACGTTTATAACGAAAGCGCTTATAGCGAAATGACGCATATGTCGAACTGGTTTTAGGTCAGAGAGAGAGAGAGGAAGAGAGAGAGAGGGAGAGAGAGTCACATACATAACTATATATCTATATATATATTGCTATAATATACGCATCCCAAAATGTGTTTGTAAACGTTTGTCGTACAAAATGAAAACGATACACGAACCGTGCAGCCAGAAAATGTTTTCAACGTAATGTTCGTGCTGTGTGTCGGAAGCATGTGTAGAGACATCGACTATAAAAGGCCAAACCAAAGTCATCATTTCAATACGAAAGCAAAGATAAGAAAGGCCAAGATTAAATGCTTCTGACCGAAATATCGCCTCTGGACGTATGGAAGAGTGGGAGTCCCAGTCTGCCGTTGCAAGACTCTTCAACGTCAACCACAGCACCACATATCGATTATGGCATCGATATATCCGCTTCAATGCGACCCAAGATCGTCCCAGAAGTGGAAGACCAAGAGTGACCACTCCTGCTCAGGACCGATTCATCCGGGTGTTTCACCTACGTCACCGGTTCGCTACAGCAACGGACACTGCAGGACAGGTGCCTGGTCTTCGAAGAATTTCCCACCAAAATATCAGAAATCGTCTGAGAGATGTGGGAATTCGATCATATCGACCAAAATGTGGACCTGTCCTGACACGACTACACCGACAACGACGTGTCCAATGGTGCAACAAGGTACAGGCATGGAGCCTGGTAAACTGGCGACGCGTTTGGTTCAGCGATGAATCGAGTTTCCTCCTGCAACGACGGGATGGGAAACAACGTGTCTATTGACGTCGACATGAACGTCTTGCGCTGAACTGAGTTCGACAGGTTGACAGATCTGGTGGTGGAAGCGTCAAGGTTTGGGAAGCTATGTCCAACACGGGTAGATCAGAGCTTGTGGTAGTTCAAGGACATCGTGCAGCAAATCGCTACATCGAGCAAATCCTGCGATCTCACCCCCTCCCACTTTTTAACCGCCAGACGGAGCTGTTCAACACGACAACGCTCGACCCCAGACAGCACGTGCAACAGGTACCTATCTCGCCAATGCAAACGTCAGTGTCCTTTCCTGGTCTTCCAAATCGCCTGATCTGAACCCGATCGAGCATCTATGGGACGATCGTCACCATCGTCCTCAGACCACAGGCAAATTGTAGCGCAAATAGGGTTGCGCAACAAAGAGAAAATGACCAGTCTTCTCATATGCGAGCGAAGCGAGCAAAGGTTGGCAACGTGCTTCCCTCGCTTCGATTCGAAAAATATTTTTAATGTCAAAATAAAATATCGCCATCATCAAAGGTAGACACCCATGTCTTCACAGAGTTGTGCCCTCAGATTTCCAACCTCATATTTAATAATTACTCACGTACAATATATTTAAATCAACATTTTAAGCGCAAATTGTGTCATGTCAAATCGTTCTTCGCCACCATTACCCCTGCCTGCCACAAATGTGCAGTGAGTGAACTGAATCAATGCTGAAGATGACAGCAATGCACATGTTCATCCGTTTGTCGAATTTCCTTCATCAATGTTTAAGCTTAATCGATTTAAATGTACACTTAAATACGTTTAAGGCATGTCCTTATTTTTGTCATGTGCGTTTCCTTTTTTGAAGAGTATATATAGTCATGTATAGTTTTGACATAAAAGTACTAAGCATTTATTTCTGTTGATGATGACTCAGAGATATGCAATGCGCCGCTGACCAGACATGTTTTACCATAAAGATGTATTAAGCATACGTTTCCATTTCAGACCCACAAAATGTAGATAAATACGGCGTTTTGACAGCAATATTGAATGCGATCAACTATAATGTTTAAAGTGATATTCCCAGCAAATTGAGGATGCATTTCACTTTATGTTAGTGTGCCTTTTTTACCAACAAAAGTAAGAACTGAGTTTGTCGACCAATAATTATATGAACACCCTACCTATTAAAATCTATATCAAATATAGACCACCTGCAACAGTGTCATCAGAAATCTTGTCTTGTTTCTCAAATTACGTTTACCTTTAATCGTAAGTCCCTCCTTTCGTGCACACATTATTTTTAGTGTATATGCAAGTGTGGTGCACATAAGTTTGGATTCTCTCTTGCTTTGTCTTTCAATATAGATATACGTCAATACTTCATCAGCCCAGGGGCGATGAGGTAGTAAAGGGGTTAAAGTGTTCACTCGTCATCCAAAGACCCGGGTTCGATTCCCCATATGGGTGCAATGCATGAAGCCCATTTCTGGTGTCCCCCGCCTTGATATTGCTGGAATATTGCGGCGTAAAACCATACTCACTCACTTACCGGTCCATCACAGTCTATGGTGAGAAATGTGTTGGTCTCAGTATACCATAACTTATACATGAACTATTGACAATATTCAAACATACAAGCGGACTTCAGACGTACGTCAGTGTTGTCCAAAGGTCAGTTCTGTTACATGAAATGTGCAACAGAATTGAAAAGTGACAAATGATCGTATAAATCTTTATAACCTCATTGCACTGACAACACTTGGCGTTCTCTAAAGGTCACTGTTTGATCCAGCAATTATTTAAATGATGTGGCTAATTGTTGATTAAATCATTTCTCATAAATCATTAATAGTTTCTTGGAGGCGTAAGTATATTCAGGACATTTACTTCATTATAAATTTACTTTAAAATCTCTACCTGGGGTAGCCTAGTGGTTAAAGCGTCCGCTCGTTACGCCGAAGACCCGGGTTCGATTCCCCACATGGCTACAATCTGTGAAGCCCATTTCCGGTGTCCCGCGCCGTAAACCTAAAACTCACTCACTCATAGAATACCTACTGATATCACCTCAACCACTTGTTTGTGAATTGTAACATCTTCTTTGTATATGTTATAAACGTGCTCCCATTTACACATGTCATGGTGGGAGAGACAAAATGATCAAAGAGTTAGACAAGTATGCCAACCTCACATGTGATGCCATTAAACTCTTCAAATCCCCGTGTGTCTAGTTTGCTCAAACTGAACGCATGGTGAAACGCAGTCGTTTGGAACATGTTGCTGGAAATCCAGGTGATAATGTGACAATACCAATCCCCCTTGTAGATAGTGGCAAAGGGGACCCTCGAAATATCATGGGTGTGATATTGGACAGAAATGAGAATGACTTGTATCGAGTTGCTGTGAGATCTGGTATCCTGAAGGAATGCTACTGCAGAAGTCAATTTGACTTGTGCGCTCAGATCCTTTTGTCCATGGTTGATGTACAAACTGACACAGAAATTGGACTGCGTCAAGCTGTGCAACAAGAATCAATCTGTGTTGGTCAAGGATGCACTAAGTGCAATTGTGCGCAAAGTGCTAAGCAGTGCAAAACCTTCAAATGTAAATGTTACAAAGCAGGACTTAAGTGTAATAGCCGTTGTCATTCAAGCTTGAATTGCCACAATAAATGAGTTCGTGTAAATTGATGATTTCGTTTGTCCTTTAAATCGAAGCTGTATTATTTGAGATAGCAAAAATTTCATATCAGCAAATGTGTCGGAAAAATCAGGCCCTCAAATCAGGAAATTTGTAAGTTTTCTGAAAATTTCAGGAAATGTGTACATTTACTGAGTGAATCAGGAAATGTACACATTTCCTAAATATTTCAGGAACTTTACACATTTCCTGATTTGACACATTCACCTTAACATAAGCAGAGGCCCGGATAAGCTGCGTATCCGGGTAAAATACGCATAGAAACTTTCCAATTACGCATTGAAAAATAATTGTTGCGTACCAATTATGCATTTAAACTGTTAGATACGCAAAGAGTTTAAAACAAATACGTATGGAATATACTTATTAAAATCGCTTGCGTAATGAAAACGACATCGATTGTTATCAAGTTGTACTGTGAGCATAGGACAAGTGTTGTACTGTCAGTATAGGATGACTGTTTTTTTAATAAAATCATTTCCCTTATATTTAAGTTGGTTTGTATTAGGTGTGACATAAGGCAGAACATACCTGATTAGTAAACTTACTCAATGACACAATACTTAGGTGTGTAAAATGACTGAAATACGCACATATTTGAAAGCTGTGGGTAACGGAAAATGAAATACCCACTCAACATTCATAATACCTACTCCAAAAATAAACAGTGGGTACAGTACCCACATTAGCTAAATCTTATCTGGAGCTCTGTACTATGTTCTCGAATCCCACCTTCCCTCTATTATTCCGTCATTTCCCCTGCAGTTTACTAAAACTGATTATTTAAACATTTTGCCTTTTCTCCAACTTATGATTAACTGCCAGTCTATCCCCGTTGGGAAGTCGTATACAGTGCCGCGGTGTCGCTGGTGATGGCGTGCTTCCTGCTGAACTTCCACGCTGTACGATAGTCCCTATACTGGTTATATCAATTTTGGCAGGCTGCCTGTCTGCCCTGCATGTCCTAGACTGGGTTCGGTACAACCATTGCATCTTACGGTACATCCGACTACTGGTTCGGGACAACCATTGCATCTAACGGTACATCCTACTACTGGTTCGGGTCGACCATTGCATCTAACGGTACATCCGACAACTCGTTAACGGCGCCCACGGCATCTAATGGCATATTCTGGTCTCTATTTGGGGTGCCTCAGTGCCCCTGACGACACACAATAGTCTGGGTTCGGGTCGACCATTGCATCTAACGGTATATCCGACTACTGGTTCGAGGCGCTGCTGCTTCTTAATGGCATACTCTGAACTCGATTTGGGCGCTCATTGCCTCTAACGACACAGAATAGATGCCATTGCATCTGGTGGCATATCCTAATACTGGCTCGAGGCGCCGCTGCTTCTAATGGCGTATAATGAACTCGATTTGGGGCCCTCATTGCTTCTGGCGACATTCCTTAGACTGTGTTCGAGATAACCATTGCATCGAACGGTATATCCTACTGTTGGTTCGGGGCTCATCTAACGGTATATTGTAGATTCCATTTTGGGCGCTCGTTGCCTCAAGCGACATACCCTAGACTGTGTTCGGAGTGACCACTTCATATAGCAGCATGTCCTGAAGTTGGTTCGGATCTCCTTCTGAACCTAACGGTATATGCCAGATTAGGGTTTATGTTACCCCTTAAATCAAGCGGCACACCTGGATTAAGCTAATTTTGGACTATATTAAACACACCCGGGCCTGCATAACTTCGTGCACAGTGCACCTGATGAGAATATTCAAAATATTCAAGATAATATATTTCAGTTTGTTTTATTGCGTGTAATTTCCAACAATTTCGTGAAGGAGACATTTCTCTAGTCTTGACTTGATCATACTACGGAACCTCCAATAAAGCTTCATCAAAATTTTTAACTGTTACACAACAAGAGTAAAACAATTTACCTCTGAATTATTCATTTAATGTTGTTATTTTTTCTTTCTCACTGCAAAAATATGTGACGCGTGTGATAGCTTGAAGCCCAACAATAGAAGACGGATGAAAGAAATATATTGCTTAAAATCAATACAGCCAAGTTGCAGATGTCATGACATGGAGCTAACGTGCTATATATGTTCATGTGTATGTAGCAGTGCTGATATACACATGATGTATGGTGATCATGAAACATTGTGCGCATAATTAAAACTCACGGAATGTGTGGAGAGTTAATCAACTGAAAATCAAGAGAGATCGTTCTCTTGAATCAAAATATAATTTTATCCATATTGCCAGATCACCATTCCTTAAGATTCGTGTGTTGTTTAACTCTTCACTCAGCAATATTACAGCTTTATGACGGAGGTATGTAAATAATGGATTTTGTAAATTTAGATTTTAGTGAGTCACATTGGCACTATTTCAGCAATATCGTGACTCAATGAGATATACTTGTTGATAACATGTGACATCCACGTGTCTGTTCGTTTATTGTTTAACTCTGCACTCAGCAATATTCCAGCTATATGACGGGGGTCTGTAAATAGTGGCGTCTGGACCAGACAATCCAGTGATCAATATTATGAGCATCGATTGGATTGTTTACTCGACTATTCAAAGACTGAATTCATACATTTGGATTATTGCTGAGTGTTACTTCAAACAACAAAGAAAGAATTAATCGGACCTTTTTAGAAGGTTCACGGAACCTACCCTTGAACAACACAAGTAGCTATAGTTGTCGCAAATCTGACTCCGATCGTAAACTACGCGCCTTTCGTACATGACAGGATCCGCTGATGAATGTGTTCTATGTCATTTCAAAACTATTATATCTCAGTCTTGTCATAATATCTAAACCGCCCATAGGTTTCAAGATTTCATTTTTAGTATACAACTCGAAAGAAGTTAAGGAACACCAAGTTCTTTCACTTTACTATACTATTCACACTTTGGTAAGGATCACACAACTTCCCAACTTTACTTAAACATACATTTATAATTTGAAATTGTATCCATTTAAAAGTGGAGTTCCAAGTGGTACCCCTCTTTAGGCAAACAGCCACTTTAATCTAACCTTATGCTCTTGAGACATGAGTAACCAAAAAATGGTTTTCATGGCACCAATCAACCATTTTGCAAATCATGGAACGAGTCATTGACAAGTACACAATACCTGTCAATAGCAGGTATGGGATCCACAAGATGCAGTGACATAATGAAACCTAAGATCCATGCTTACAATAAGCTTAGATATTTAAACCAAATTTGACCCCACATCATAGTTTTCTGTTGAATCAATGATTTGATCCTTAGCAAAGTGTGAATAATAGTAGATATTTAACCTGCGGTGGCATGTCAGTGAGTGAGTTTAGTTTTACGCCGGCTTTAGCAATATAGCAATATACCCAGCAATATCACGGGGGACACCTAAAATTGTCTTCACACATTGTACCCATGTGGGGAATCGAACCCGGGCCTTCGGCGTGACGAGCGAACGCTTTAACCACTAGGCTACCCCACCGCCTCCCTGACATGTCAGGGTGACTGCAGTAACGTAGAATACTCGGGTGATCTTTGACATATTTTTAGAAGTATAAATAAGAAAATATCGCTGACTCTGCTAACCATGCAGACGAAGGACGCCGACACAACGCACAATATAACTCTCCTTTTTGTGATTTAGTTCAGTTTTCAACGCTGTAACTTTAAACACTTACACAATTAACAAAAAGTGTGTCTTTTCTTTTCCAGGCAACCGATCTAACGGAAGAACAAATAGCAGGTAATTTTGGAAGATTACTTCTGTATATTTCTTATTTTATTGACCCTGGTGTTTTCAAACGTCAAATGTATTCAGTAAAACGTGTACAGCTCTTTCGACTGATTAAATATTTAATGATCTGCTATGGAAGAAAGACTTTCTAAAGCTCAGTTTTCAGAGTCTTGGCACCTTGGTGTACCCGAGCGCGTGTCTCATTTATAATTCATGTCCTGTGTTCGTAGGCAAACATTTACCATTAATTATTACTTACATGGAAATGTCACAGATTGTAGTGAAAGCCAATGATGCCAACCAGGGAGATTAAAAAATTGAAAATTGTGGTCAAATAAAACGATAATAACTTTAAGGTTTTACCATGAACGAATAATGTTGAACACGGCTTCAAACCTTTTTATATTTTAAGGACTTAAAGTCACGTCATACGTTCTTTCTTCATGTTGTTTTTCAGAGTTCAAAGAGGCATTCAGTCTCTTCGACAAGGACGGTGATGGCACCATCACAACCAAAGAGTTGGGAACCGTCATGAGGTCACTAGGTCAGAACCCAACAGAGGCAGAGTTGCAAGACATGATCAACGAAGTAGATGCTGATGGTGAGTGTGTGCATGAGTGTGCGCGCGCGTGCGAGTGCGTTTGAGTGTGTGAGTGAGTGAGAAGGATACAGGTCAAGGAAACCAATGAGCTCGGTTATGGTGTTTAATCAAAGATCATAATCGGTACGAATATGAGATTCGAACCATCGCATTTACCAAGTTTTGTGAATGCTGTTTTCACATCATCACACCTTATAACCGATCAGACCCGAAGGCCCGGGTTAGAATATTGATCTTCAGTAACCCATGCTTGTCGTAAGAGGCGACTAACGGGATCGGGTGGTCAGGCTCGCTGACTTCATCGTATCCCAATTGCGCAAATCGATGCTCATGCTGTTGATCACTGGATTGTCTGGTCCACACTCGATTATTTACAGACCGCCACCATGGAATATTGCTGAGTGCGGCGTAAGATTAAACTTACTCACTCACTATATCCGATCAATACAGCATACACCATTTACATTTAAAGAAGTATCCTTCACACGTGACGTGAGGGTGGGATGGGGGTTGGAATGAATACTGCCTGTCTCCCGGGACGCCACGGGTTGCCGACTGATGCCACCTTGATCCTCCCTACGGCAATAATTTCGAAGATATACATTGAGGGAGTGAGTTTACTTTTACACCGCACTCAGCAATATTCCGGCTGTAAATAAAGAGTCTGGACCATGGATTTCACCAAACTGTTAGATGTCTAGGATCTTCACTATTGCGGGTCCTCCTCCAACAATTAGGTGTGTGTTTGTGTTTGCTGTTTAACGATGCACGATGCCGCACTCAGCTATATTCCAGCTGTAAGGCGGCGATCTGTAAATAATCGAGTCTGGACCAGACAATCCAGTGATCAACAACATGAGCATCGATCTACGCAGTTGGGATACGATGACATATCAACGAGCCTGACCACCCGATCCCGTTAGTCGCCTCTTACAACAATCATGGGTTACTGAAGATCAATTCTAACCCGCATCTTCATGGCATCGATGCCATACAAGGTCATATAGGCAATGTCTTGTGGTTCAATATGTTAAAGATGTGTTTAATATGTTATAAAACAAAAGACACTTTGCCATGAGCTTTAGTGTATCCTAGCATCCCCATGAGGGAGTATTGCGGCTCAGCCGCTAGATGATCCGTACAGGATTCCATGCAGAAGGGAAATGTAAGTGGTCCGCATACTGGATTAAAGATTTATATTCCAGTCTCTGTGTGGCAGTGCGTTTCTTCGTCCTTGGTGTTGGAGAAATGTTATTGCTGACATTCCGGCATGAGTTCTTCAGATTTAGCATCTACTTATAAATAAATATTCAACAACGAAAATACTCCCATTATCATAAAAAATATAAGCATGTGTTTATGAATCGCCGTCCAATAGAGATAAAGGAAGAGTGTTCTCGGAAATGTGAGCGCATCCTGCTCCGCCAGCGGCACCTGTCACAAACACATGCAAAGGAATATCAGTTGTTAACGTAAGCCGTATGGTCGCACTCGGAAATGCGTTTTGTGAATGATGTGTGAAATTTGGTCATGTCTATCATGAAACTTCTTGAGTGAGTGAGTGTAGTTTTACGCCTCTCTTAGCAATATTCCAGCAATATCACAGCGGGGGACACCAGAAATGAGCTTCCCACATTATACCCATGTGGGAATCGAACCCGGGTCGTCAGCGTGACGAGTGGACGCTTTAACCATTAGGGTACCCCACCGCCCCGTTTTGAAACCTTTTGAAGCCTTTGAGGCGCTGAACATTGTAGCCTTGATCAAACAACGTTTGAGTAACAAAAGGTTATTTGAAATCATGCTCAATTTTACATCTAAAGTTGACTGTGGTTGTTTTTTGAAGACCTCGGTTTTTTTAACTACACAGATTGTAATATGTTGTATATTATCTTATTTTTATGTTACTTTTGTAGTAAATGAATCTTCTGATATGATTTATTGATGGACAGGTGGAGAGCTTGCACTTTTGATAGTTTACTCTGGTTATGCCTCTAGGTTGATGCTCCTTGGAAGAGTTCCGCTCAGAAATACAGAATACATATTGTACTCATTCAGTTTCCTCTCTTGTTTCTCTGCAGGAAACGGAACTATAGATTTCCCAGAATTCCTCACCATGATGGCGCGAAGATGAAGGACACCGACTCTGAGGACGAACTTAGAGAAGCATTCCGAGTGTTCGACAAGGACGGAAACGGTTACATCAGCGCAGCTGAGTTGAGGCATGTCATGACAAACTTGGGCGAGAAATTGACGGACGAGGAAGTAGATGAAATGATCAGGGAAGCAGATATTGATGGTGACGGACAAGTAAATTATGAAGGTACGTTGATGAAAGCAAGATATTATCAATTATCATACATCTTAATGCATAATACATCTCCTCCACGGGTCACTTCTACTAACGATCAGCAAACAGGCTTTCTGGCAATGAATGTGAAATCTAAGCTCCTGCGATATTTTATTTAACTTTTAGATTATGTTCTTAATGTCAGCAAATAGTGATTATCACTTGATTAATAAATCATAAACAAGTGGAGTTGTATGTATGTTATGAATTATTTAGTACTGGAATATATCTGATTAACATAATATAGACCTTTGTAGTCTGTCATACAGACCCTGAAACAAATATACCCAGTGCAGTTCATGCATGTCTAGATTATCTGTTTGATTGGCATTTTAGAAGTTGATGAATAACAAGAAAGGTATGATACTTTGATGATAATAACTCCTTCATTATGTTATGATGCGACGTCTCCGTATAGATTCAGTCTTGAGTCTAGGGTCACTGTTGCTTGACAACGGTATAAGAATCTATACCGAAATGACGCATCATAATATGATAATATATAAGTTGTGTGGCATACCTTTCTTAAGTCTAGATTAAATGAAAGTGAAAATGAAGAAAATCTCTAAGGTCATTTTTATTATGCTTTATAGATAAAATTTAGGAACTGTTTTTTTCTGTAAAATATGTTAATTTCTGGGCTAGATGTTAGTCTAGGAGCTTTGAGACTTTTTTGGTTTCTGTTGCAGAGTTTGTGCGGATGATGACATCAAAGTGATCTGGATACCTTTCCCGGCTGTGCTTCGTTGTCATGCCCCGGGGACCGACTCACTGGGGCAACTTTCAACTCTACTTTTACGTTGTATGTTTACATATATATTCGTTGGATTTCTTCGCATTTTATGAATTTTTCAAGATAAAATGCTAATCTTAATGCAATCCCAGTTGGATCTACATGTTGGCAGCCTTTACAAGTTGTGATATCATCCAATCATTGTCGTGTGTGATGCTGTTAGCTGATCACGTGACTATATGCAACAGCCAATCATTGAAGAACAAGAAAAAGACGTAGTGTCATGGATGAATGGAAGCCTGTGCAAAGGGGTGTCAACATACGGGGAGACCTGTTGTGCAGCACCAAATTCGTCTTCTTCAACATCCAGCTGTTTCTTCTTCTAACGGCATTGAGGCTGTACACCAACTGTCAGGAGATATTCTTCAACATAGAATCATTTCACCTTAATTTATTATCACCTTCACGACAAAATCGAAGGCATTTCGAATACACCTTGTTTGAACATTAAAGATGACATCACCTATATCGTCCTCATCATCTGAAATTTTTTAAGTCATGTTGATTTGATTGCCATCTTTGTGTTAAATATTCAACTGAAATCTCGAGTAAAACAACATCATTTCAAAATCGGCGTTGACATGCGAAGATAATGTCCTACACAGGATCTATTTGATCGTGTTATATTAAGAATAATCAAGTAATATAATAAATTAAATAAACGGTTAATAGAATACATGGTGTCCCATGGCAATGAATTACAGTGAAGTTTACTTCGCTGACGGATTTGGAGGTTGTGTTGTAAGTTCATCATTCCCAGAGAATCTTGAACTTACGTCAGATATTGATTATGGTTGTCATGTGACTGAAATGGGTCACAGGTACATCACAGCTCATGTCACATATATACTGTTTCCATCCCCTCTTCCTTACCCCACATTCCAAATTTACAACTTATGTATTCACACAAATATTTGTATATCATTCTTAATTATAGTCTGTTTGCAGTGAAAACGTACCGATGAATTCCACTTTAAACAAAAAGTATATAATATAATGCACTGGAATATTAGCGGAATTCTAGCTTATGGTGACGGACCGTTGTGATTATACATCAATCTATAGCACCTTTTATCCAGCTTTCAAAATACTTAAAACAGATGAATCTGTCGTTTCCTCATTATTATTTTTTGCTGTGTTAAAATTTAATTTTAGAAGTAGTGATTGAGTTAAGATTTTAAGTCACATCGGCAATATTTCAGCCATATCGTGACCATTTTTTAAATAAGACTGCATGGAAGGCAAACACGTTGCTGAACTTGGGAGTCTTTTTTAAACAACCTTCTACTTAATACCTGTATAGTGTTAATAGGTTCTCAGTTTAGTGTAGATTATAGTGCTAACTGTGTCTCTACGGGTACGGATATATTCAGTTTGCAGTGTCCTGCTTAGTCAGCTGTTTTAATTCAATTTCTTCACATAAATGCTACCGATTTAACAAGGTAATACTGTGCCTATGCATTGTGCAACTATATACAAATACTTTCAACTTGCTTGTAGAATATTTAAGTGTGTTCATGAAAATGTGTTTTCTTTTATATTCTGAATGTATGTACAATGGTATGGCTTAGTGTTGTTGCCGATTGTATACAAGTGATATGTAATGTGAAAGGTTTGAAATATATATGATAACGATCAGAGCGAATGTGTCCTCTTTCCTTCTAAGGTTCTCTGAACATAATATATGTCATTTATATAAATTGTTAGTGTTCGTTCGACATGAAGGGAACCTGCTATAGATACCTTAATTCATAATTAATTAAATTGCCTCAGTTCTCAGTAACAAAGAACATGCGCAATTAACTTCACATACTTAGAGGTACTCTTCATGGTATCATTTTCAAAATAGTTTACAATACAATAGTCTCACAACGTCATCGCTTAATAATTGGTTCGTGAGGAATCACATTTAAAAGATTCCAAATGTAATAGGTTTTGAAGGCTCTTCATCGAAACGGGGCGGTTGGGAAGTTAAAGCGTCCTCTCGTCACCTGAAGTGGTTTAAATGGGCGTCTCATTTCGTCACGCTGAATGGGTACCATGTGTGAGTTCGGTGTCCCCGCCGTGATGGGTACATATTGCTAAAAGCGGCGTAAAACCCATACTCAGTCAGTCAGCTCAGTCATTTCTGGTGTCCCCCTTCTTTGATATTGCTAGAATATTGCTAAAACTAAATTCACTCACTCACTTCATGTTCTTTGCATTTAGCTATACTTCAGCAAGTTGTCAGCATGGTTGTAGTGTCAGCTAGCTCAGCGTGTTTGATGTTGTCTGGTAGATGGGGCATGATGGATGCATTTTGCTGCAGCAGCTACTTCAGCCTCGATAAATTGTAATATAACTTCATCTTGTACCATTGTGTTGGCAATTTGCGACAACACGTATGATTTATTAAACGTTTTGAAATTGCAAAATGCTTCTGTTATTCTTTTCAGAGCTGTAGTAATTGAAAACGTTGAACCATATAATACATCAGTAGGATGACATTATCCATGTGTGTGGGCGGAGGTGGAATTACTGAAACAGTCTCAGGTAGCTTGCCAACTGTTCCATTATCCCGATTGCTTGCGGAGCGGCACCATTAACGAGGCGCTGATGAAACTAACGTCACTGAAGTGATTGTATGACGTCGTTCTGACGTTAGATTGAACTAATTGATCGATCTATTTGTGATAAAAAAAAGACAATATTTTCTATATTTACTCAGCAAAATTGATACAATACACTGCCGACAAATAATAATGAAACTAATGATTTCACTGTAGATGATGTTGAGCTGTACATTTACAATATTGAGGCGTTACATCTGACACTTCACGTCATTCACGTAGAGCATGTAGCGCACGTGCAGACAAAAGCCAAAAGTGTGGGGGCCTGCAAGGGAAGTCACTGTTACGTCTTTGGTTGAGCCAGCGCACGTTTAAAATGCCTCCGAGTGAATATGTAAATATACATACGAAATGGCGATTGTTGCTTCGCTAGGGGAGGGGGAATATCACTATCTCAACCTGCCCAAATGGTTGAAAAATAGAAATGTGAAAGGGGTGGGATGAATACCGCCAAACAGGCTGGAATGGGACCTTCCGTTGCAGCCCAGAAAAATGACATCCGGACAAGATCGTTTCGTTACATTAATTGCACATAGCAAAAGATTCAAATCCGTTATTGCAATTGGCCAATAGAGAATTGCCGTCAAACACAGGCAAGCCCTCAATACTCTCTAAATATAACGCTTTGCGACCTATCGGGCTTACATGAAACAAAATGGCTTGCTGCGCGCCTGCTTTACTCTGGGTGTGTGTGTGTATATATGTTATGTCTGCCTCCATGCCACTGTTTCTCGCTGTCTGTCTGTCTGTTTTGACCCTTGCTTACTTCCTCTTTTTCTCTCTTCTGTTCTTTAAACTATTTTACTCTGAGGGATGATGTTGTAGCCTAGTGGTTAAAGCGTTCGCTCGTCACGCCGAAGACCCGGGTTCGATTCCACTGATGGGTACAAAGTGTGAAGCCCATTTCTGGTGTCCCCCGTGTCCGCCCTAAAAGCGGCGTAAAACTCAACTCACTCACTTTTACTTTACGTGACAATCTTACTCATCAAACTCAACGCCCACCTTTCTGTCGCATATCCGTTTCCTCAGAGTCATATCCGCCTACTCGTCATATGAGCGAAATATTCTCAAGCACGACGTTAAACCCAATTTCACCTCACCTCATATCCGCCTACTCTCCCAGCAATAACTGACGTGAGCATATCCACACCTCCTTGTTTGTACCATACAATATTCATGAATCAATCGTCATCAGCCAACACGAGGATACAATGGCGCAATCAAGCAAATACACACTGCAATAAAAAAACACCCCATCTGTTACAGTAATAGCTTTTATTCAACATAGATAATGGTCTTGAAAAGAAATAAGTCAGCCGTATGTCAAAGAAGAAATTTATGACAAATTATTCATCATCAGAAATATGTCTTTGGGCCATTATGCGAAGCTATCATATGCACTCCGTTCAGTGTTGTTGGAGTCGCTGATGATGACGTACCAGATGCTGCGCTGCTGGGACCATATTTCATGAATAAGTAAGAACTGCTATAAGTTATTCCTGAAACCAGGTGCCGGTTCATACTGTCTGCAGATGTGTTCTTGCAGCACGGCATGCTGGAGTACAGAATGTCTGCCAAGCATGAGAACTGTGTCGGCGGTGAACACCAGGAAGTCTTGAACGAGTTATCAGTTATCAGTTTTCATTAGTATAGGGTTATGTTGGTGAGAAAATATCATGATCATGACCTCGTGGCCTCGTAGTACTTAATTCATTCATTCCAAATGACTCGGCGTGCATGATTTTAGTTTCATTGGACGTGTAGTGTTCTGTTGTGAGGAGAATACTATCTGTAACTTAGCAGTTTCAGAATTGATTTTGTATAAACAAGCAGTTTTTTTATTATTCACTTATGAATTCTCGTAGCCCATATCTAATGTGTTTGACAACTAAATATTTATGCGTTCTTACCTGCAAATCCAAATGTAGCGAGTCATTAAAAAAGCATCTGAATGATTGGCGCCATCGGATACTGTACCTTACATATATTATATGCCCAAAAACGCAGTTTATATTTTTATTTTTTTAAATGCCTAAATATGTTTGTAGATGTACATGTAAGCCTGAGAGTCCTTCGGTCTTCAGCATCAACAGCGCCAGGAGCATCGCTTCATTAAAAATCCTGACGAAAGCTAAACTTTCCGAGAAAGTCAATTAATACATTGGAATTCGACTCTCGAAAATAGTTCAAGGGATGATCTATATGTCCTTTAAGAGCCTTATTAACCAGAAATATATTTATCTGTATTGACATCAAGAAATATGAAACGCACATTTGTTCAGCTCCGACTATTATTAGATTTAATACGTCAGGTAGAAGATTGTCTATAGACAGAAATATGGGACATTATGCACTTCATCTATTGAAGATGAAATTCATTTTATAATGTCCATAATGATCAATAGTATTATCTATAATATTAATACTTTATGAAGAAACTTTAGAAGATGGTTGATGATTGTAAGCCAATTTATAGAATTTATTAAAACTGTAGTTATGTATATATGTAACTCCTTGTATATAATATGCAATGACGAAACCAGTATAGTTAGGGACTACAAATGAAATTTAGAACGTATTAATTTTTAATTAGAAGATGGTTGATGATTGCTGACACATTATTAAAACCAATAGGGTTTGCAAGAAAGATAAGATTAAGAAAATCTTACAAATAATTAAACAATACAATTTATCAGAGAAATCTATTAAGAGTACTGTTCGTTCCGCTAAACCTCATTTATTCGTAAAATATAGGAAGAAAATACATCTAAGGTACAAAGGTTTGTTTATATTCAGTTTTTGGACTTGTTTACCATAGCTGAAGTGTCTGCCTTAAATACGTGATTTATGTCACGATGTAGCTGAGACAATAAGTATGGCAGTATATTAATACACACTGGCAATAAAACAGTGAATTCATTTATTATTGAAGAAGGTTGATAAGCATCGAGGTAATAAACATTGAAGCAATAAATGAGAGAGTGAATATCGCTATGTCATCTAATTAATTGATAAGGCCTGGGCCAGAAAACCAATGTCCACATAGTCGGGTCGTGGTACGGTGTGTGCGTGCGTGCGTGCGTGCGTGCGTGCGTGCGTGCGTGCGTGCGTGCGTGCGTGCGTGCGTGTCTTTCCAATGGTCCTCAGTGGTTCTGAACTCTTAATATCAGGTAGCGGGGCCTTTGATGGATACGTTGTTAAAGTGTATGGAGTTGCGTCCCTTAGTTATAAAGGATCCGCTAACCGACGGTTGGAATTATAGATTCGCTTTAAACATGAAGCAAGGGTTGTTATCATCGTCATCATGGATTTCGCCAAACTGCTAAATGTCTCTGATTTTCTCTATTCCGAGTCATCCTCCCAAATTGGGTTTGTGTTTGCTGTTTAACTATGCTTTCAGCAATATTCCAGCCGAATGACAGCGGACACCAGAAATGGACTTTGACAATTTTTTTCTTTCACTAATGCTTCAGTTATTTTTAATAAAAATGTACTCTCTTGAACCACAATATAATAAGTTCTATTTATTATACATTCCGCAAAGTAATATGTTATATGAACGCTTTCGTTCGTGTTTGAACATCTTTTCGTAGACGCGATTCGGATATTTGTGTTAAATGCCAGTCTCGCCTATTTTGTAGTAAATACATTGACTATATATATCTATCTCAAACATCTCCACCTTTTCTGAAGTAAAACAATCGCTTTGCAAAGGGTCGGATAGCCGGTGGTTGTAAATATTCCATGATGACCCGGTGAAGAATCGATTTGTGAGAGCTTTCGTTGACAAAGAAGAGCAAGCTTTTATCAGTGAGCATTGTCTGATAATGTATGGGCATTGTTTCGTTGTTAATAGTCTTCATATTGATATAGATTGATTGATAGGCCAGAAGGGCTGAATCGCTTTCACTCACAAATATGAATTCCCTGATTATATGGACATAAAGTATCGTTATTGAATGTCATTTATTTGTCTGTGAGAGTCGTTTAGTAACATTTTCGACGGTATTTTTTACAGCAGTGATACTACACTAAAAGTATTAGTATTGCGGATGAAAATTACTGGGAGAATACATCAATTGAACTATTTGTATAATTTTTCTGTTTGGTTTGTATAGCGATTGACACGTGTGCACTGGTTGAGTTTAAAAAGTCTATCTGATTGTTTGTGATTATTTAACTGATTTAAAGGTTGTTATTGTCTCCAAACTATTGAAGTATATATGTTTTATGCATATATGTCATTAAATAGAATGATTAAATGTTAAACATAACTGCTATCGAGCAGAATCAGAATAAGAAAAATCTATACGCCATATATATATATATATATATATATATGTATGTCTGTGTGTGAGAGAGAGAGAGAAGAGAGAGAGAGAGAGAGAGAGAGAGAAACTGCAGCATGTTGGAGGAAAGTGTTTATATTATATATATATATATATATATATTATGTGTGTGTGTGTGTGTGTGTGTGTGTGTGCAAAGCAGTCACTATATCTATTTCATTGCACAAACGCACGCATACATACGTAGTTAAGACAAGTACTGTTTTGTGAGCAAAAAGGGAAGCCTTCAAAACGTTAAGCAATGGCTAAGCATAATATTCATTCTTCAATAATGAACCTGAAGTTAATAGCTTTAAGTGCTTTAGTGAATACCGGTTCCTCGATAACAGAGAAGGAAAGTACAAATACATTGATACAGGAGGATGTTCTCAAGTCTCTCTTGACTGGTGTACCCCAAGGTTCTGTATTAACCCCTCATTATTATACACATTAGTATAATCCAAGACAATATATACTATAATATAGTCTTGATCGAAGATAATACTTCACTGAATGTCCTCATAGGCCATCACAGTAATAATATGTTTAATAATCGCTTTGGACAAAATTATAGTTTTCAATTTGTAAGATTCAAAATTGGATCAAGGTCATCACAACCGGTTTCCAGAAATACAAATCGCAAATGGCAGATATATTTAGGAGCCTGGGACCTTATTCTCGAAACGTTCGTAGCCCTAAGAATTCTTAACTTTGATCGTAGCCAATGTGTTAATAGTGGGCTTAACACGTTCGTAGGCCACGAACGTTTCGAGAATAGCTAACCAGGTCTTACAGATATTTAATGTTACCTTCACAGAGATGAAGATATGTTAAATATTTTTAATAATGGACAGTCACTTAGCACTGTAACCCTAGAGTGAAGACACAAGTTTATAACTTGAGAGAGTTGTCCTTCACGGCGCTTTTAAGAATATGTCCGTTATGATGTCTTTCCTTACTGTTTGAGGAATGTCATACGTCTTACAACTGCAAACCGTGCATGCCACGAGCTCGGGTGTAGGGCTGACAAACCAGGGTACCGTTGTACAAAGCGATCTTAGCGCAAAGGTGAATGTAACTCCCATACCTTGACACAGACTTAAGGTAGCCTTAGCGCTAAGGTTGTTTTGTACAACGACACCCAGGGATTATAATGAGGCAAATCTGCACAAAAATGCACTTCTGTAAGGAGGTAGAAAGAATACAAATGCATACATGTATTCCTGACTGCTTTTTCCAACAGTTCACGTAACCTGCACCACGGCACTTTAGCATACGTCAGTAGTGAAATAACATGAGCACTAGTAGGGGACTGTCAAACCTAGAACATAATCGAGGCGAACCTGGATTCGAACAGAGGTTCCTGACGCGTCGAAAGGCGTCAACTCCCCATGACACCAAAGTTGAGTAGACTATTGACGAGAATATTTCCGATAGACTAGAGGCGATGCATTTATGAAACAATTTTAAATTGTTATTTCATAGAAGAAAAAGATCGAAGTTGCACTAAACATTATGTTCACCGAATATCTTCGATTAATTGAGCCCCCTAGTTGATGTCAGTCCTGGGGAGTATGCTTTCCCAGCAAATGAGATATTTTCTTTTATTTAAACATTGCGTTGAAGATATATGTCTATATAAACATTTTCCAACAATTTATTTTGGAGCAAACACTTTTCTTTTTTTTAAGCCCGAAGAAACTTTTCACAAACATTTCATTAGGCGATTTCATATTTTAGATAAAATTCCAGTCAAGATTATATCAGGTGGTTATTTGATTTATGATATAAATATAATAGTTCTTTCACAGTTTGTTCAGTGTGTTGGTATCGGATGTAGTTGAACGTAAATTATTCACTTCACATAAAAATACTAGTTAACCTGCATATTCACGCCACGCGTGTGATATGTATGGGACGTTCTCTTGAAACTGATTCTTCGCTAATTGTAGGGGCGGTGGGGTAGCCTAGTGGTTTAAGCGTTCTCTTGTCACGCCGAAGACCCGGGTTCGAATCCCCACATGTGCACAATGTGTGAAGCCCATTTCTGGTGTCCCCCGCCGTGATGTTGCTGGAATATAGCTAAAAGCGGCTTAAAACCAAACTCAGTCAGTCAGTCGCTAATTGCAATATCACCGCTGGTATTTCTGCCGAATTGCTCACTGACAACTTCATAATATTTTACGAACGTTTCAACTAGTGTGACCTTTATTTCGCTTTCAGAAACGTTGTTGGTTGGTTTCGGTATGTGATCAAAGAATTTACTGCACAATGTGAGTTGGTCAAGGTATATTTTAGGATTATGGTAAGGTTGGCGATATATCTACCTGGCTGATAACGATACTACACTACTCCGGAGTCCACCTGAAATGGTCTCCATATACTGAGCCCTTTTTGGGACTAGAACCCGGACTATCCGTGTAACCTTTCATAGGTGTGTGTTATAGTAATACTCTAGTGTTGCTTCATCTTCTGACCATTTTTTCATGCGTTTTTTCCCGAAGGTTATACTTTATGCGGTATATGTAGGAACTGTTCTACATTAGCCTTGTTTAACCCAGGTTAATTTAGGCTGAATCTCCTCAACTCTGAGTGAGTGAGTGAGTTTAGTTTTACGCCGCACTCAGCAATATTCCAGCTATATGGCGGCGGTCTGTAAATAATCGAGTCTGGACCAGACAACCCAGTGATCAACAGCATGAGCATCGATCTGCGCAATTGGGAACCGATGACATGTGTCAACCAAGTCAGCGAAACTGACCACCCGATCCCGTTAGTCGCCTCTTACGACAAGATAGTCGCCTTTTTATGGCAAGCACATGGGTTGCTGAAGACCTATTCTACCCCGGATCTTCACGGGTCTCCTCAACTCTGATGGGCTGTGGGGTAGTACTGGTTAATGCGTTCGCTCGTCACGCTGACGACCCGGGTAAAATATGGGCGAAATATGGATTAAAGCGGCATAAAACTATACTCACTCACAACTCTGGTGGGCAAACAGGTGGTGGCCTGGCTCAGTAGACGCCACACTCTACAACTAAACTCACCTACGCTCAGGTTCGAATCCCCATATGGTTGCATTGCGTAAAGCCAATTTCATGTGTCCCCTGCCGTAATATTGGAATTGCTACATGCGACGTAATACAATATTCAATTTTTTTTGTATCCTCATAAATAACGTGACGCACTATATTTAAATAGTAAATATTTTCTAACCACAAAACAGGCCTATTGTATACCGTCATTCTGAAATTGTAGGCATACAGACCGACCGACAGACAGACTGTTGAGTCTGGGTTGGCGACCCCGTGGCCCAGAGAACGATCAAAGACATGGTGATATGTGGTTTTCAGCATGAGAATACAGCATACGAAAATGTCATTTCATATTTAAATATTTAAAAGCCTCTTAATAGAAATGGCTAAGCCTTTTAAGATTTGCCATTTCTTGTTGACATAAGATCTACAAGTTCTGGTTGATGGTTATCGATCATAGTTCACCCCTCCATTTTTTATCAACGTATAATTTTAGCTTGACATAGAGAGTGAGTGAGTGAGTGCACTCAGCAATATTCCAGCTGTATGGCGGCGGTCTGTAAATAATCGAGTCTGGACCAGACAATCCAGTGATCAACAGTCTGAGCATGGGTCTACACAACTGGGATACGATGACATGTGTGAACCAAGTCAGCGAGCCTGACCACCCAATCCCGTTAGTCGCCTCTTACAACAAGCATGGGTTACTGAAGATCGATTCTAACCCGCATCTTCACGGTTAGCATGACATGGCAGGCCGGGAAAGACGTGACGGGTATATTCACCAGCCTACACTAATACTTTATACAGCAGCAAACAAACATGACACACATTGATTATTGACCAACTTCTCCAACTACAGCCTCGGGTGACGTACCTTTACTAAATAAAATGAATCTCTGAAAAACTTAAGCTCCTCACTTGTAAATATTTATTGAAACTGATATTTCAGGTTACTGTCAAGGAGATTTTTGTATGTAGTGTATTTGTATATAGTCTGAATGTATATTTTTTTTAGAAAAATGCAAAGTACAAGGTAAATAATAAGGACCAGGTGTCGTATTTGATTTGAAATGGTTTGTTGGTCTACTAGCGAACTATTAGCCTACTACAAAGAAAAGGAACTTCATGCGTTGTTAAGCTTTAAACAATCTAATGGACAGAATCGTATTCATGTAAAACTCTGTCAAAAGAAACGCAACCCCTGTATTTTTAGAGATTTTGATCTGAAGTTTTAGGACGACACGGCATTTTATTATTTAAGACAGAAGTCTGAAATTTGGCAGAATAATAACCCAGATGGGCATGTTTAAAATTGTCATTTCAAAAGTCATCTCACAGACACCAGTTTGTCACCAGGGGCGTCTTTCTCAGTATCTCGTATGAGCACCACGCGCTGCAATCACTGCACGGCATCTCCTTGGACAAGAACGGATAAGACGCCGGATTCTTTCCTGGGGAATGGCTCTCCACTCCTCCTGCAGTGCAACGGCGAGCTGTTGCAGCGTCTGTGGCGGCGGCTGACGTTGACGTACGCGTCGATCCAGAGTATCCACAGGTGTTCAATAGGGTTGAGGTCTGGTGATTTAGATGGGTCATGGCAAGACATTGACGTTGGAATTCTGCAGAAAGTTCATTGTTGCACGTGCAGTATGAGGCCGGGCGTTGTCCCGTTGAAAAATCTGTGTCTGTTGGTCAATAATCGGGAGAAGGTGAAGCTCTAACACGTGGTTGATGTAACGTTGGGCTGTCAGGTTCCCTGGAACGATCACCAAGTCTGATTTCTAGTTGTATGAGATGGTTCCCCAAACCATAACGCTTTCTCCGCCAAATCTGTCCACCTGTCGGACGCAGATGGGCGCAAAACGTTTATGACGTCTCCTATACAGACGCTGTCTTCCGTCGTGACTTTGCAAAAGAAAACGTGATTCATCAGAAAACCAGATTCGCCTCCAGTTTTGTAAAGTCCGTATCCTTACGTTGTTGCACCACCTGAGTCGTCGGCGTCGATGTAGGGGGCGTAGTACCAGGTCCAACAACTGGTCTACAGGCACGTAAACCCGCTTCTTTTCAGACGGTTCCTAATCGTTTGAGCTGACACTCTCCTCAAACCTGGTATTTGTGTGGCAGTCACGGTTGGTAGGGCATGCCGATTACGCAGGTGATGGACCCGGATGTACCGATCTTGACGGGGGTCGTGATTCTTGGCCTTCCACTTCTCGGGCGATCGTTGGTCAAATTGAAGTTGTTGTAGCGGCTCCAAAGTCGGGATATCGTTGTTTTGTGAACATTTAGGTGCCGTGCAACAGTTCCAAAACTTTCTCCGGCTTGAACACGACCAATGGCGATATTTCGGTCGGCAGCACTCAATCGTGGCATTTTTAACACAGCTTTTCGGCGACAAATGAATGAATATAATACGGAAGCACATGGGCTTTATACACCCCTACATTAACTGCCATTTTCATGATTTGCATGTGTTTTTTTGTGCGAAGTCACCATGAGGGTCATTTCATGCGTTGTGACGGAATAAGCAACAAAATACACTTATGCGTACAAATGCAGTTGTTTGGATGGTAATCTTCATTAATTACGTGTATCATTTCAATACATTCGAATAAAATTTAGTTTGGAAGCAATAACTTCATTCAAACGAATTTTTCATATCTGAGGACAGGGGTTGCGTTTCTTTTGACAGAGTTTATTTATTCTTTTGGTGAGTTTTGAAAACACATGAATTTGCAATTTTGGCTAAAATTTCATTTTTGGTGAACGAAATACAACTATTACAAAAAGTTTTGCTGAAAAATTAGTCAAATCATGTCTTTTAATTTAATCAGTTTTGTTGAAATATATTATAAAAATATCAGAAGTTCTCACACATTTCGTGTAAATTTTCATGTCTTGCTATGGCAACATGTTGGTTACCACGTGCCATACCTATTTTATGCGACCACAACCTTGTTTCTCCTAAAAGGTAGATATGTACCATAATAAACAATATAGGTTGTGGCTGGTTATAGCTTTGGTTAGGTTCATCTCTCTGACGAGTCAGAAACCACTAGTCTACAAGTGGTATGGTGTTGTCTCTCCTCTCACGTTGCCTCTCAATTTACAAGCAATTGTGTGAAGATCATATCTTAACCTGGATACTCAGCTCAGTCTAAATTTAGACACTGCATTACTTTCAACATTGGAATCCACAAGCAACAACGCATGTAGTGGAAAATCATGACTCCGATGTTTAGGGTTAAGTTTAAAATTATTAAGGAGGTCAATTCTGTGATGGTTTACACATTCAAACCAAACCCATATGGCAAACTACGTTTATTAATATACTCATGCCAATAATGGTTATCACCCCCATCCCCACCCCAACCCCACACACACCTCACACCCCCACACCACACTCCTTCTCCAATTAAAAGAATTGAAGGGGGTGACAACCATGATTGGCATGAGTATATTTGTTCAAATACATGCGTTACGACAGATTAAGCTTGTACCCGATATCTGGTCATGAAATGTACGTTAAACACCCTCTGTGATCTTATGGTTGGAGTGTGTTACTACTGATCAGAAAGTTGAGGATTCGATTCCTGTTATCTGTCATGAAAAGGTTTAAACTTCATGTCTTCGAGTTTACAGCAAATAAGGTGGAGCGCAGTGGTGTAGTGGTTAGCATGCTGGCCTCTCACGCCAAATGCCCGGGTTCGAATCCCGGTGGAGACACCAAAATTTCTGACCTGGGTCTCACACTGCGTTGTGTCCCTGGGCAAGGCACTTCGTCCACATTGCACTCAGTCCACCCAGCTGTTTAAAATTAGTGCCTGAAAAGCGGACCTATGCGGTCGCGCTTAGCGCTTAATAGCAACTTTGAAAGTACAATTCCGTCAGGGTAATAATGTAACACCAGAGAACAGCATCGCGTTGGATTCTAGGCGCAAAAATTAGCATTATTATTATTATTAATGTTTCAAGCGCAGAGTTCCAGCATTATCTTACGAAACTGAATCAATTCTGTTTGGGTTACTGAACTTCTTTCCAACATTTTTCTCTCATGACCATGTAAAGCCGGCTGATAAATTGAAACAGACATACAATTCTCATACATGTTCCCAAATATTTTACATCATCCTCATCCAATTATAACGAACAACTCTTCATCCCATGGGTATACACCTAGCAAAACGTTGCTGTACATCATTGTTTTCTATAATTTACAAAGAAGCTTGCCTAGAATAGTTTAAATTCATTCGTGCGGCCTTATTGGATCATTCATACTTGGAGCAATTTGTCATCCACTGCTGTCAGAAAGACGCAATTCGCTGTCCACGATTGCCTCATTCATTTGCCTGACATTTATGTGCTGTAGAAATATAATGTAATACATTATATCTCATGGAAACAGAATTTAGGTTTCAACAAATGTTTTAACAGGACGTGTCAAATTAATGTGAGAGGAAAATCCAAAATGACGCAGGTCCCAGACATTTACTACTTTGCTGACAGCTGAAGAAACAAGCTGACATACCGGGAACCCACGATCACATGTTTCAAAGGTGTAGAAGGGACGCAACTCTGCACAGCTAATTGCCACTATTGCCCCTCATGAGGTGAGGCTGAAAGAAATCTCTCCGTGGTGGAGCATAGAACATGACACACTGAGCATCATCGTATTTAGACTTTCTGACTTCTCATTTGGATAAAGTATATTATTAACATCTATAACTGGAGACAATAAATCAAAAGTTGGTGATGCTGACAGTCGCAGTATTTTCAAGGCACAAGGACCCGTAAACAAACGTTCTTATTTTTCAGTTTTGATATCGGGTTCCTGAAGAGGCACCCACTGGATAAATTAAAAAGAATAACTTTGAAAACATGATAATCATCATATGTATCGGAAAAATCGTTTCTATGACGCTCAATAAATTATGGAATGTGAGATCTCATTTGCATATAATATATCTAAATATCAATGTCAATACAAACGGACATAAGTCTAGACACTATCACACATTGTGTATGAATAATTAAACTAGCTTTATCTTGTGGTTGTAAAAGCAAATTCATATTGTCCATATGAGCGAGAAAGTATCTATCCAGTCACATAACGTACACTAACACTGGTTCCTACGTATTTAGATAAAATGATTGTATAGGATTTCAAAGAAATCCATTTCACATTCGTTGAGTAGAGCACCGAGAGTAGAGCATAGAGAACAATAGATAGTTGCTCTATTTTATGCTTTTATCATGACAAAACAGTATATTCTTTGTTTGTTATTTAATCCACAAACGGCCATAAGTCCAGACACTATTACACATCGTGTATGCATAATTAAACTAGCTTTATCTTGTGGTTGTAAAAAGCAAATTCATATTGTCCATATGAGCAAGAAAGTATATATCCAGTCACATAACGTACACTAACACTGGTTCCTACGTATTTAGATAAAATGATTGTATAAGATTTCAAAGAAATCCATTTCACATTCGTTGAGTAGAGCACAGAGAGTAGAGCATGGAGAACAATAGATAGTTGCTCTACTTATGCTTTTATCATGACAAAACAGTATATTCTTTGTTTGTTATTTAATTCTGCATATATGGCGGCGGTCTGAAAGTAATTGAGTGTGGACCAGACAATCAAACGGTCGTGTGAATCGGTCTGTGCAACTGAAATACGATGACATGTGTCAACTAAGTCATCAAACCTGACCCCCCTATCCCAAATGTATCTTCACCATTGAAATATAATCAACAACTCTTCATCCAACGGTTATACCCCCAATCAATACATTTTTGTACATCATGGTTTCCTTTAATTCTAAAAGAAGCTTGCCCAAAATAGTTTAACTTCACTTGTGCTGCATTGCTTGATACGTCACACTTTGCAATTTGTCATTTCACAATGAGCACTGTTGGCACGCTCGTATAGAAAGCCACAATTCCCTGTCCAGAACTGCGTCGGTCATGCATGCCTGATATTAAGGACCGTGGGAACGAATCAACGTTTATCATAGTTAATAGTTGAAATGTTGATAAAAACAGTACCCACCAAATTCATCCATTAACTCGTTTAAGCACTTACCCGGGTATGTAATAAAACGTATATTGTGCTGTCGAAATATAATGTCATACATTATATCTCATTAAAACGGGTTGACTTGTCACGCCGAAGACCCGGGTTCGAATCCCCACATGGGTACAATGTGTGAAGCCCATTTCTGGTGTCCCCCGCCGTGATGTTGCTGGAATATTGCTAAAAGCGGCGTAAATCCAAACTCAGTCAGTCAGTCATTAAAACAGAAATCCGATATTACTGGAATGGATAATGTGTTTTCATGTTCTGTTAAAGACAAATGCATGATATTTTTATTTTGAGTGTGTTAGATTTTAACAAATGTTTTAACAGGACGTGTCAAATTAATGTGAGAGGAAAATCCAAAGTGACGCAGGTCCCAGACATTTACTACTTTGCTGACAGGTGAAGAAACAAGCTGACATACCGGGAATCCACGATCACATGTTTCTAAGGTGCAGAAGGGACGCAACTCTGCACAGCTAATTGCCACCATTGCCCCTCATGAGGTGAGACTGAAACAAATCTCTCCGTGGTGGAGCATAGAACATGACACACTGAGCATCATTGTACTTATAGTCAAAATAGGTACTCTTTACCATAAATTATATTATTAATATCCATAACTCAAGACAATAAATCAAAAGTTGGTGATGCTGACAGTCGCAGTATTTTCAAGGCACAAGGACCCGTAAACAAACGTTCTTATTTTTCAGTTTTGATATCGGGTTCCTGAAGAGGCACCCACTGGATAAATTAAAAAGAATAACTTTGAAAACATGATAATCATCACACATATCCAAAAAATCGTTTCTATGACGCTCAATAAATTATGGAATGTGAGATCTCATTTGCATATAATATATCTAAATATCAATGTCAATACAAACGGCCATAAGTCTAGACACTATCACACATCGTGTATGAATAATTAAACTAGCTTTATCTTGTGGTTGTAAAAAGCAAATTCATATTGCCCATATGAGCGAGAAAGTATCTATCCAGTCACATAACGTACACTAACACTGGTTCCTACGTATTTAGATAAAATGATTGTATAGGATTTCAAAGAAATCCATTTCACATTCGTTGAGTAGAGCACCGAGAGTAGAGCATAGAGAACAATAGATAGTTGCTCTACTTATGCTTTTATCATGACAAAACAGTATATTCTTTGTTTGTTTGTTGTTTAATGCTACATATATGGCGACGGTCTGAAAGTAATCGAGTGTGGACCAGACAATCAAACGATCGTGAGATTCGGTCTGTGCAACTGAAATACGATGACATGTGTCAACTAAGTCATCGAACCTGACCCCCCTATCCCAAATGCATCTTCACCATTGAAATACAATCAACAACTCTTCATACCCCCAATCAATACATTTTTGTACATCATGGTTTCCTTTAATTCTAAAAGAAGCTTGCCCAAAATAGTTTAACTTCACTTGTGCTGCATTGCTTGATCCGTCACACTTTGCAATTTGTCATTTCACAATGAGCACTGTTGGCACGCTCGTATAGAAAGCCACAATTCCCTGTCCAGAACTGCGTCGGTCATGCATGCCTGATATTAAGGGCCGTGGGTACGAATCAACGTTTATCATAGTTAATAGTTGAAATGTTGATAAAAACAGTACCCACCAAACTCATCCATTAACTCGTTTAAGCACTTACCCGGGTATGTAATAAAACGTATATTGTTCTGTCGAAATATAATGTCATACATTATATCTCATTAAAACGGGTTGGCTTGTCACGCCGAAGACCCGGGTTCGAATCCCCACATGGGTACAATGTGTGAAGCCCATTTCTGGTGTCCCCCGCCGTGATGTTGCTGGAATATTGCTAAAAGCGGCGTAAATCCAAACTCAGTCAGTCAGTCATTAAAACAGAAATCCGATATTACTGGAATGGATAATGTGTTTTCATGTTCTGTTAAAGACAAATGGATGATATTTTTATTTTGAGTGTGTTAGATTTTAACAAATGTTTTAACAGGACGTGTCAAATTAATGTGAGAGGAAAATCCAAAGTGACGCAGGTACCAGACATTTACGACTTTGCTGACAGCTGAAGAAACAAGCTGACATACCGGGAACCCACGATCACATGTTTGTAAGGTGCAGAAGGGACGCAACTCTGCACAGCTAATTGCCACCATTGCCCCTCATGAGGTGAGGCTGAAACAAATCTCTCCGTGGTGGAGCATAGAACATGACACACTGAGCATCATCGTATTTAGACTTTCTGACTTCTCATTTGGATAAAGTATACTATTAACATCTATAACTGGAAACATTAAATCAAAAGTTGGTGATGCTGACAGTCGCAGTATTTTCACGGCACAAGGACCCATAAACAAACGTTCTTATTTTTCAGTTATAATATCGGGTTCCTGAAGAGGCACCCACTGGATAAATTAAAAAGAATAACTTTGAAAACATGAAAATCATCACACATATAAAAAAAAAATCGTTTCTATGACGCTCAATAAATTATGGAATGTGAGATCTCATTTGCATATAATATCTAAATATCAATGTCAATACAAACGGACATAAGTCTAGACACTATCACACATCGTGTATGAATAATTAAACTAGCTTTATCTTGTGGTTGTAAAAAGCAAATTCATATTGCCCATATGAGCGAGAATGTATCTATCCAGTCACATAACGTACACTAACACTGGTTCCTACGTATTTAGATAAAATGATTGTATAGGATTTCAAAGAAATCCATTTCACATTCGTTGAGTAGAGCACCGAGAGTAGAGCATAGAGAACAATAGATAGTTGCTCTACTTATGCTTTTATCATGACAAAACAGTATATTCTTTGTTTGTTATTTAATTCTGCATATATGGCGGCGGTCTGAAAGTAATTGAGTGTGGACCAGACAATCAAACGATCGTGAGAATCGGTCTGTGCAACTGAAATACGATGACATGTGTCAACTAAGTCATCTAGCCTGACCCCCCTATCCCAAATGCACTTTCAGCATTGAAACATAATCAACAACTCTTCATCCAACGGTTATACCCCCAATCAATACATTTTTGTACATCATGGTTTCCTTTAATTCTAAAAGAAGCTTGCCCAAAATAGTTTAACTTCACTTGTGCTGCATTGCTTGATCCGTCACACTTTGCAATTTGTCATTTCACAATGAGCACTGTTGGCGCGCTCGTATAGAAAGCCACAGTTCCCTGTCCAGAACTGCGTAGGTCATGCATGCCTGACATTAAGGACCGTGGGTACGAATCAGCGTTTATCATAATTAATAGTTGAAATGTTGATAAAAACAGTACCCACCAAACTCATCCACTAACTCGTGTAAGCACTTACAAATACCGGGTATGTAATAAAACTTATATTGAGCTGTCGAAATATATAGAGAATACTACACGAGGTCTCATTACTTACGAATTATACGAAACGAGTGTCCTTCCTATGGTATCTGACCGAGCGAAAGCGAGGTCAGATAACTATAGGAAGGTCACAGTTCGTATAATTCGTATGTAATGAACCGAGTGTAATATTTTATTTATTACCCACGTCTTACATGCATTTAAATTGACAAAATAGCGTATTTTTGTTATGTTTTTGGTTTCAAACCGAAACCGGTTTCATAAAGAGGTTGCGGAAGAGTTTTGTACTGTAGTACAATATTTGCATGACGTCACACTAATGACGTCACTGCCATGGTAACCGACGTCACGATGCATGTCAGTTGTCATCGCCTCGTACAGCCTCCTACAGTAAACTACTCCGTTGCACCTCGTTTCTTGGTTTCCAGTTGCTTCATTCGGCTAACATCACTGGTGGAAACATTGCGTTTATGTTTTTCGACGGATATAATGTCTCAGTTCGACTCACAATTAAACAGCGACACGGCAACGTTCGCAATGTTTACATTCCCACAATGCATTTAAGTTGTAGAATGAATGAATTCACGTGCTTGTTATGAATGAAAAAATAGTTACGTCAGAATGTGACCTAATTGAGAGGTCATCGGTTATCCAATCAAATCGTTAGAATTTCAGGTCAAGTCGTTACGACACAGGTCAACGCGATACGACACTCGTGTGACGTACGAGATTAATATGCAACTACCCATACATTGACCACGTGGGAAATAAAATGTAATACGTTATATCTCATTAAAACGGAAATCCGAAATTATTGGAATGGATAATATATTATCTATATTCTGTTAAAGACAAATGATATTTTCACTTTGAGTGTGTTAGATTTGAACAGATGTTTTAACAGGACGTGTCAAATTAATGTGAGAGGAAAATCCAAAGTGACGCAGGTCCCAGACATTTACTACTTTGCTGACAGCTGAAGAAACAAGCTGACATACCGGGAATCCACGATCACATGTTTCTAAGGTGCAGAAGGGACGCAACTCTGCACAGCTAATTGCCACCATTGCCCCTCATAAGGTGAGACTGAAACAAATCTCTCCGTGGTGGAGCATAGAACATGACACACCGAGCATTATTGTACTTATAGTAACAATAGGTACTCTTTACCATAAATTATATTATCAATATCCATAACTCAAGACAATAAATCAAAAGTTGGTGACGCTGACAGTCGCAGTATTTTCAAGGCACAAGGACCCGTAAACAAACGTTCTTATTTTTCAGTTTTGATATCGGGTTCCTGAAGAGGCACCCACTGGATAAATTAAAAGAATAACTTTGAAAACATGATAATCATCACACATATCCAAAAAATCGTTTCTATGACGCTCAATAAATTATGGAATGTGAGATCTCATTTGCATATAATATATCTAAATATCAATGTCAATACAAACGGCCATAAGTCTAGACACTATCACACATCGTGTATGAATAATTAAACTAGCTTTATCTTGTGGTTGTAAAAAGCAAATTCATATTGCCCATATGAGCGAGAAAGTATCTATCCAGTCACATAAAGTACACTAACACTGGTTCCTACGTATTTAGATAAAATGATTGTATAGGATTTCAAAGAAATCCATTTCACATTCGTTGAGTAGAGCACCGAGAGTAGAGCATAGAGAACAATAGATAGTTGCTCTACTTATGCTTTTATCATGACAAAACAGTATATTCTTTGTTTGTTTGTTGTTTAATGCTACATATATGGCGACGGTCTGAAAGTAATTGAGTGTGGACCAGACAATCAAACGATCGTGAGATTCGGTCTGTGCAACTGAAATACGATGACATGTGTCAACTAAGTCATCGAACCTGACCCCCCTATCCCAAATGCATCTTCACCACCTAAATATAATCAACAACTCTTCATCCCAGGGTTATACCCCCAATCAATACATTTTTGTACATCATGGTTTCCTTTAATTCTAAAAGAAGCTTGCCCAAAATAGTTTAACTTCACTTGTGCTGCATTGCTTGATCCGTCACACTTTGCAATTTGTCATTTCACAATGAGCACTGTTGGCACGCTCGTATAGAAAGCCACAATTCCCTGTCCAGAACTGCGTCGGTCATGCATGCCTGACATTTAGGAACGTGGGTACGAATCAACGTTTATCATAATTAATAGTTGAAATGTTGATAAAAACAGTACCCACCAAACTCATCCATTAACTCGTGTAAGCACTTACAAATACCGGGTAGGTGATAAAACTTATATTGTGCTGTCGAAATATAATGTAATACATTATATCTCATTAAAACGGAAATCCGAAATTATTGGAATGGATAATGTGTTATCATGTTCTGTTAAAGACAAATGTATGATATTTTTATTTTGAGTGTGTTAGGTTTGAACAAATGTTTTAACAGGACGTGTCAAATTAATGTGAAAGGAAAATCCAAAGTGACGCAGGTCCCAGACATTTACTACTTTGCTGACAGGTGAAGAAACAAGCTGACATACCGGGAATCCACGATCACATGTTTGTAAGGTGCAGAAGGGACGCAACTCTGCACAGCTAATTGCCACCATTGCCCCTCATAAGGTGAGACTGAAACAAATCTCTCCGTGGTGGAGCATAGAACATGACACACTGAGCATCATCGTATTTAGACTTTCTGACTTCTCATTTAAATAAATTATATTATTAACATCCATAACTCGAGACAATAATTCAAAAGTTGGTGACGCTGACTGTCGCAGTATTTTCAAGGCACAAGGACCCGTAAACAAACGTTCTTATTTTTCAGTTTTGATATCGGGTTCCTGAAGAGGCACCCACTGGATAAATTAAAAAGAATAACTTTGAAAACATGATAATCATCATATGTATCGGAAAAATCGTTTCTATGACGCTCAATAAATTATGGAATGTGAGATCTCATTTGCATATAATATATCTAAATATCAATGTCAATACAAACGGCCATAAGTCTAGACACTATCACACATCGTGTATGAATAATTAAACTAGCTTTATCTTGTGGTTGTAAAAAGCAAATTCATATTGTCCATATGAGCGAGAAAGTATCTATCCAGTCACATAACGTACACTAACACTGGTTCCTACGTATTTAGATAAAATGATTGTATAGGATTTCAAAGAAATCCATTTCACATTCGTTGAGTTATAGAGCACCGAGTAGAGCATAGAGAACAATAGATAGTTGCTCTACTTATGCTTTTATCATGACAAAACAGTATATTCTTTGTTTGTTTGTTGTTTAATGCTACATATATGGCGACGGTCTGAAAGTAATCGAGTGTGGACCAGACAATCAAACGATCGTGAGATTCGGTCTGTGCAACTGAAATACGATGACATGTGTCTACTAAGTCATCGAACCTGACCCCCTATCCCAAATGCATCTTCACCACTGAAATATAATCAACAACTCTTCATCCCAGGGTTATATACCCCAATCAATACATTTTGTACATCATGGTTTCCTTTAATTCTAAAAAGAAGCTTGCCCAAAATAGTTTAACTTCACTTGTGCTGCATTGCTTGATCCGTCACACTTTGCAATTTGTCATTTCACAATGAGCACTGTTGGCACGCTCGTATAGAAAGCCACAATTCCCTGTCCAGAACTGCGTCGGTCATGCATGCCTGACATTTAGGAACGTGGGTACGAATCAACGTTTATCATAATTAATAGTTGAAATGTTGATAAAAACAGTACCCACCAAACTCATCCATTAACTCGTGTAAGCACTTACAAATACCGGGTAGGTGATAAAACTTATATTGTGCTGTCGAAATATAATGTAATACATTATATCTCATTAAAACGGAAACTGAAATTATTGGAATGGATAATGTGTTATCATGTTCTGTTAAAGACAAATGTATGATATTTTTATTTTGGAGGTGTTAGGTTTGAACAAATGTTTTAACAGGACGTGTCAAATTAATGTGAAAGGAAAATCCAAAGTGACGCAGGTCCCAGACATTTACTACTTTGCTGACAGGTGAAGAAACAAGCTGACATACCGGGAATCCACGATCACATGTTTGTAAGGTGCAGAAGGGACGCAACTCTGCACAGCTAATTGCCACCATTGCCCCTCATAAGGTGAGACTGAAACAAATCTCTCCGTGGTGGAGCATAGAACATGACACACTGAGCATCATCGTATTTAGACTTTCTGACTTCTCATTTAAATAAATTATATTATTAACATCCATAACTCGAGACAATAATTCAAAAGTTGGTGACGCTGACTGTCGCAGTATTTTCAAGGCACAAGGACCCGTAAACAAACGTTCTTATTTTTCAGTTTTGATATCGGGTTCCTGAAGAGGCACCCACTGGATAAATTAAAAAGAATAACTTTGAAAACATGATAATCATCATATGTATCGGAAAAATCGTTTCTATGACGCTCAATAAATTATGGAATGTGAGATCTCATTTGCATATAATATATCTAAATATCAATGTCAATACAAACGGACATAAGTCTAGACACTATCACACATTGTGTATGAATAATTAAACTAGCTTTATCTTGTGGTTGTAAAAAGCAAATTCATATTGCCCATATGAGCGAGAAAGTATCTATCCAGTCACATAACGTACACTAACACTGGTTCCTACGTATTTAGATAAAATGATTGTATAGGATTTCAAAGAAATCCACTTGACAATCGTTGAGTTATAGAGCACCGAGAGTAGAGCATAGAGAAGAATAGATAGTTGCTCTACTTACGCTTCATCTCTCCGTGGTGGAGCATGGAACATGACACACTGATCATCATCGTATTTAGAGTCTCAAAATGGGTACTCATTTGGATAAATTATGTTATTAAGATCCATAACTCGAGACAATAAATCAAAAGTTGGTCACGTTGACAGTCGCAGTAATTTCAAGGCACAAGGACCCGTATACAAACATTTTTATTTTTCATATCGGGTTTTTTACATCGGGTTCCGGAAGAGGCACTCGCTGGATTTGTTAAAACATTTGTTGAAACCTATATAACTCACCTGTTTCTTCACCTGTCAGCAATATCTGGGACCTGTGTTACTTTGGATTTTCCTCTCAAATTAATTGTCACTCACTCAACGTAAAAATATCATGTATATGATAATACATTATCCATTACATGAATTTCAGAATTACGTTTTCGTACATTATAAATATTACAGCATGTTTCTACATCACTGTATGAGTTTTATTACATACCTGGAAATTGTAAAATTAATGCTTACTTGACTTAATGGACGAGATTGGAGGGTACCGATTTGATCAATATTTCAACTTACTATAAATTACAGATTAACCATATACATGTATACTCATGGAAGCGAATGAGGGAACACATGAAAGTACAAGTGTTCCTGTTTTCATTTCCAGGTTTCTTTACAAGGTATGTATTGCAGTGTGAGTGAAATTCTGGAAATAAATAAAGGAACACTTGTACTTTCATGTGTTCGTTTCTTTGACTGTATATATGAAACAACCGGGTGTTCTTTAACCTCAGCTGCTATATCGATGCTCATACAGTTGATCACTGGATTGTTTTGGTCCAGGTTGGAGTATTTACAGACCGTGAGTAATAAATATATGATGTGTGAGAGTCTAGACATATGGTCGTTTGTAGTAACATTAATATTTAAGTTTTATATATACAAATATCATTTCAAATTAATTAATTCATGATCTTTTCTATTATTAACATGATTTCAAAGTTATTTTAAATAATTCAGGGGCTGTCTTTTTAAAGACCCTATAGCCGAACCGGAAAACAAGAGTTTTGTACACAAGAGTGACGCAGTTCTGAAATTGGGGTTTTTTCTGCAGGGTGCAAACAGTGCACCGTGCTCATTATTAAAGTGGGAAGGCTGCACAAGTAAAGTTAAATTTTCTAGGCAGGCTTTTTTTTAATTAAAGGAAACCATGATGTACAAAACGTGCTAGGAGTGATAACCGTGGGGTGAAGAGTTGTTGATTTGGATGAAGACGTAATGTTTCGCATTTGAAATTCTTGAAATGCATTTAGAACTTGGACAAACATGAATACATGATACGTTTTATGGGTAACAACTCTTTTTATTATTTATACGAAGTTTCAGAGAAGGAGCAAGAATATTAATTAGCTCTGAAATGTCGATTGCAGAATTAAAAGAAGTTGTTACCCACAGAACGTATCGTATTCATTTCGCATTTGGCTATTTTATGTCAGCTTTAATTACTCAACCGGCTTTACACATTCATGAGAGACAATTTGAAATAACGAAGTTTAGTTCAGTAACTACAAAACAGAAGTGATTCAGTTTTGTAAACGGGCATTGAATATGTATCTCTGTCAATGACAGTTTCGAGTGTATTAGCAAATAGTGTCCTTCGTTTTGTTCTCAATAGTTTTAGCTAAATGGCTTGGGTTTTTATTTGTTTCTGTTTGTATGGTTTTACAGTTTTAGATTTGTATTGTCTTTTCCGATATTTCGAATTTTGGCCGTTTTCGTATTTTTGTGAGGGCATGGGGAACCGTGCTTCTAACTTCTACTGATGTCACGATGTATGGTATCTTGTCCTTAGTTAGGAGCTACTGATCTACGCCACTGGGACACGATGGCATGCATCAGGATAGCAAGACAGACCATCCGATCTCGATAGTCGCCTGTTAGGGGCGGTGGGGTAGACTAATGGTTAAAGCGTTCGCTCGTCACGCCGAAGGGCCGGGTTCGATTCCCCTCATGGGGACAACGTGTGAAGCCCATTTCTGGTGTCCCCCGCCGAGATATTGCTGGAATATTGCTAAAAGCAGCGTAAAAACCAAACTCACTCACTCACAATTCTTTAGCAATGCCTAAATAGTCAATTTCTTATCACTTCATAGGTAACGGAACAACAGATTTCCCAACAACATTTTAGATTCAAAATGACAGCTTCCCCTCTTTTCAAGTTGGTATTTTTACTAAGCCCTTGAAAAGTTTTAAAAATAAAAAGTGAGTGAGCTTAGTTTTACGCCGCACTCAGCAATATTCCAGTTATATGGCGGCGGTCTGTAAATGATCGAGTCTGGACCAGACAATCCAGTGATCAACAGCATGAGCATCGATCTGTGCAACTGGGAACCGATGGCGTGTCAATCAGGTCAGCGAGCCTGGCAACCCGATCCCGTTAGTCGCCTCTTACGACAAGCATGGGTTACTGAAGATCAATATTCTAACCCGGACCTTCACGGGTCCTTAAAAATGAAACGACAATGACAGCGTAAGTAACTGTCTTGTAACAGTTAAAATGAATCGATAAAATGCAGGTTATTGATAATTCATATGACACAACAGAGTAGAGATGTATGTTGTTTCTTAAGTAATCTCAGTCGGTGTGTGATAATATTGATCCCAGCCATGTCGATATGCTATTATAGCGGTTCAGTGAAGTGCATTCTATTGTGTCGGCGATGGTACAGTCCTCATCTCATTAGAATTTCAACCTAAGCTGAAGCGGTAAACATATGGTACATTTCGGATTACGTTTTCTTAGTAAACTACAGGTTCTACTATAGTAGCTAGTGTGATTGCTTAGTTCCAAGACACGTTAAAAGTACCGGTTATTTGCTTTTGGGAAATTTTTATTAACTACATTTTACCTTTAGATACAGATTATATATTGAAGGGATTCATTTTCTCCGAGTGCAGAGTTGCGTCCCTTGGGCACGCCAGGAACCTATGATCTTGTGTTCGAGTTCTAGATTCGCCCTGAGAATAGGTATAACGTCAGGATCATATCCTTGCTCGAGGGTCTTACCATGATAAACATCTGAGACGGGTCGTCACTTCGGAAATCCACAACAACTGAAATTCTGTTCAAAACGGAGAAGACCGCCTCCGTGGTGTTGTGGTTAGAGCGTCCGCCCGGAGAGCGGAAGGTCGCGGGTTTCATCCCCGACCGCGTCATACCAAAAGACGTTAAAATATGGTACTTGTTGTTCCCTGTCTGGCGCTCGGCATTAATGGGTACAACAAAGACTGGTCGGCTCGGAGCCAGTACAATGTGTCTGAGTGGGGTATTCCTGCTTCACTGCGGCATGGTATCTCAGTGGGCTAGCACTATAAAACATTGTTTCAGCTGGTTAATTAAGTCGGCTATCTGTTCAAGGGAGGACACCAATCATCTCTGCCTTTAAAACAACCATAACCGCTCCTTGTACACCAGCTATAATCCCTACCCTGTAATCAGCCATCACCGCTACCTTGACCATACATTAACCTTCTGTGTACATCATCATTCAGAATCCTTAATTTGTACATCATTCAGAATCCCTACCTTGAACACTAGCAGTAATCCATAAATTGTGCGTCAATCGTTACCCCGACCTTGTACAACATCCATAACCCTTAACTTGTACATCATTCATAATCCCTAACTTGTACATCATTCATAATCCCTAACTTGTACATCATTGATAATCCCTACATTGTACATCATTCATAACCCCTAACTTGTGCACTAAGAGTTAGTCGTAATCTCTACCTTGTAAACCATTCATAATCCCTACATTGTACATTATTCATAATCCTCAACTTGTACATAGGCCATAATCCCTAACTTGTACATCATTCATAATCCTCAACTTGTACATATGTCATAATTCCTAACTTGTACATCATTCATAATCCTTTAACTTGTACACTTGCAATAATCATTCGTAATCTCTGCCTTGTGTATAAGCCATAACCCCTATTTGTACAGACATAAGCCATACCTTGGACAACATTCATAATCAAACCTGTACACCATTGATAATCCCTACCTTTTACAGCAGTCATAAACCCTTTATTTCTTAATACCCATTTAATCTTACAAAAAGCAATACATGAAATACACAATACCATTTAGAAAGTGGTCAAATGTAACATATGTTATATTTGGGTTACACTTTCTTAGTAAAGTACAGATTCTAGTAATTACTTTTGTTGGGCTGAGTCCCATCTGGGATTCGAACCCACACCCTCAGAGTCAGTGTCAGTGATCCAAATGTAATATTTAAAACAGTAGAGTCAATAAATGGAAGTTGTTTCGGGAAAATTGTTTTCTGTTTTGTTTCTTAAGTGATCTGAACTTGACGTCAGGCGGAGGAATGCAATCTCACGTATACATGTGTGATACGTCCCTTGCGCGGAGTGATACACAGGTCACGGTAACCTCAGAGCGGAAGTTTCAATAGTAACGTATCCAGTCAGATTAGAACATCAGATTAGAACAGCAGATTAGAATAGCCAGTGTCGTGAAAAGGGTATGGTATAATATAGAACGTCATAATATTCCATTTGGGCTTTACATGATAAGCTCAAAGACGCCATTGATTCTTCAAAGTCGTTTCACTCCTACCATGACATCTTTGAGTATAATACTGATGATCCAAATGTATAAGTATGACGTTCAGAATCTCTATCTGTACTCCAGTAATAATCAATACCTTGTACATAAGTCATAAACCTACCAAGCAGACGTCCTCAACTTTATAAACATGTGTTTCAGTAGACGTATAACGGACATATTGTCTGAGAGTATTTCAGAACTGTCTCGACACAATCTGTGTCACGTTGTCAGCCTGTTATAACCGCTAGAACAAGTACATTTTATATATGGATGACAACTTCTTTTATTTAAGAGCACGACGTTTCGATAATGGTTCTTGTATCGTTTTAAGTAAGAATGTTGAAACCGCCTTGCACTCATTCCTTGTATAATAAACCAGGGCCTTCTTTCACAAAGCACTAAGGTGATCGTAAGTCACTAAGGTAACCTTAGTGCAATGTTAAAGAATGGGAGTTAAGGTTAAACTTAGTAAAGCTTGCTTCGTGAAAGGAGCCCCCAGTGTATAGATGCTCACACTACCAGTCTGTTTCAAGGGAAACTGGTGTAACCAAATATTGACAGTAACAGAGTGTATATAAAGTTTCACTTAGGTTACATAATATCTCAAGAAACCCTCCACACCCGCGATAAACTACCTTTCACGTATATTGCTTGTTTACCCTAAATCAATCTAGCACATCTCTGTATTGCACAGCTTGAGAGCATACAACTGTTGTTGATGTAACAATGAAATATACGATCTAATGCATGTTTTATATTCCCAATGGGATGTTTGCAAAACTATAAAATAGATAATGTCTGTTTAAATGTTTTCAGATGCTCACCTGGAACACGGAAATGATTTATAGAAGACACCGCGAGAATGACAGCTGGTTTATGTTCAGCATCGCAGCTGTCTTCATAACGAAAAGCATCAGCAATAAGCTAAAGTGAGTACATTTTAATTTGCACCGCAGTGAGCATGTATTTTGTTCGTTCGTTCGTTCGTTCGTTCGGTCATTCATTCATTTATTCGTTTATTTATTTATTCGTTTGTTTTGTGTATTATTTTTGTGTTTGTGTTTGTCCGTCTGACATGGGTAGTATTGCAAACCAAAAACTATTTGAGGCAAGGTTTCACTGATGTGTATTTATTTACTTATTTATTTATTTATTTTGATTTATTTATTCGTTCGTTCATTCATTCATTCATTTTTATTACTATTGTGGAAGGGGTGTCATCGCATCTTTTATATAGGTTTTCTGCAAACGGATAGATAACAATAAGAACACTCATCTGTCTTATCCGTATTCTAATCCGCTTCGTGAAAGGGGATATATAGAGACATTAATGGATTGGTGGGGTAGCCTAGTGGTTAGAGCGTTGGCTCGTCACGCCGAAGACCCGGGTTCGATTCCCCACATGGGTAAAATGTGTGAAACCCATTTCTGGTGTTCCCCGCTGCCACACATATTAACAGTAGATGGTGAGAGGTAAATATACTCATGCCAATAATGGTTGTCGCCCCCTTCATTTTTTTCTAATTGGAGAGGGTGTGTGGGATGGGGGTGTGTGAGTGTGTGGGGGCTGGGGTGGGGAGGGTGACAACCATTATTGGCTTGAGTATACATCGTTACGTTAATGCGAGTAAACATCAATCGCTTTTACGCATTAATGTTACCCTCGCATTATTTTCAAGGTTTCGAATGTCTACTGAATGGTGTATATGCAAGGGAATCTATGTGCGTTAATTGAATTTGGAATCCTTCTTGACACACATGGTCTTTGTTTGTGTCGAATAAAGACCAGAAAGATGATGTGAAACACCAGCATCTATACTTTGTCCACTTTTTACTCAAGACAACCAAAATGCGTGAAAAACTCGAGGCATGCCAGACAACGAGACTCGTCGAGACGGCATCACTCATATCGTGTACAAGATAACAAAAATGACGTGATCGTGTTGGTTGTCAATGTGGCCACAACCTGCAATCTATGCTTCATCTGGAAATTAAAGCCTATATTTACAAACATGTAGGTACAAAATGCTTTTTTCGGTATCATATTTTCCGTAACGATATAATGTACATTAGCCAGTGTTTACTCTTCACATCCATCCATTCATCCATCCATCCTTCCATTCACCCGTCCGTCCGATCGTTCGTTCGTTTGGTCGCTCGCTCATTCATTCATTCATTCATTGGAATTAAATACGTTGCACGGTGACCTGGCGCCCAAGGTGGGCGTCTTGATTTACATAGTTCCAAGAGTTACAATGTGATTGAAATTTCCCTTTATCCACTGTGAGATATGACCCAATTTCCTAAACGCTGCCAACACTTCGATGCTGTTTCTCTGTAACCTTCGGAGTTTTAAAAAGTCAGTTGTAAATAGATCAAATAATAATTCTAAAATAGACACAGTGCAACGTATACTCACGAATCATTGCACGGACATTTGGTGCTCTTTCAGGAGACTCTTTCAGGAGACTCTTTCAGGAGACTCTTTCAGGAGACCCTTTCAGGAATTTCTTTCAGGGACTCTTTCAGGAGACTCTTTCAGGAGACTCTTTCAGGAGACCCTTTCAGGAATTTCTTTCAGGGGACCTTTTCCAGAGACTCTTTCAGGGGACTCTTTCAGGAGACTCTTTCAGGAATCTCTTTCAGGGGACTTTTCCAGGAGACTCTTTCAGGAAACTCTTTCAGGGGACCTTTTCCGGAGACTCTTTCAGGGGACTCTTTCAGGAGACTCCTGATCTATAACGGACACGATTACGGATACACGGTAATTATGCTGTTATGTTTTGTTATTCTATAGTACTGGTGGCTAAATTTCGTTTTCCTCTATTCCATAATAACAAAACAAAACTTTGTGGCAGACTTATGAGCAAGTATATTGATGTTGATATTTAGATTTATGCAAATATTTTTTCTTAGCGTCCATATCGTTAGTGAAATGTTTTTCATGTCCTTCCATTATGAAGAATGAAGTTTTAAAACTCTGTTAGTGTTATTTGATACAGCCAAGAAGTATGATTAGACCCATAGGCATAAAAAGTTGTACAAGCTTATTTGAAACACAAAGCAAGTTCGTGAGCGGCACTGTGTTTGCAAAGGGAAATAACTCTATGTCATGTTTTCTTATGAATCATTTTAACTTAGCCAGAAAGGATTGCTGCCAATATTAATTTAAAACCATTAAGAGTTAAATGTGTCAGTGACCTTTAGTCCTCTCGTGTGACGGATGATACACATCACCTTAGGAACATATATTGGTTCGGTGGTGTAGCCTAGTGGTTAAAGCGTTCGCTCGTCACGCCGAAGACCCGGGTTCGATTCCCCACATGGGTGCAATGTGTGAAAGCCATATCTGGTGTCTCCCGCCGTGATATTGGTGGAATATTGCTAAAAGCGGCGTAAACCTAAACTCCCCCATTCACCTTAGAAACATAACTGGAGGCTAATGAGACGATTTGGGGGCTTTTATGTGCGCTTTCAGACAGGATATGTATTTTTGGAGGCTTTACTGAAACCTATTTTAGCCTGCCGAGCATGTATGGCGCACCCTAACAGCTTGGATGTGTGAAGAACAGTACAGACTGCATTTGAGCCAAAAATACAACTAAGCAACGCACTTCAGCTGTTACCAAGCAACTATTCTCTGTTGAGCGTTTACAGCTGTCATCAAGTAGAACACTGGGTCTTTGAAGAAGGACCGAAATGTGAGTGAGTGAGTTGGGTTTACGCCGCTTTAAGTAATATTCCAGCAATACCACGTTGACGTATTGCGTTCCATTCTTGGTGAAGTGCTTCTTCCAATACAAAAAAAATAATTTCAGGATGCTTTCTCTTACGTGTTCTGCGACCCATAATGTCCGAAACATGGTCTATGGGATTGAGATATCCGACTTCTAGCGAAATAGCCATTGGTCTACTAGCCCGTGGCTAGTAAATGTCCAGTCGGGCCAATAAATCTCCAGTCACTGGCCTGACTGGCTAGTGGATTTTCATGGGGTCATTTCGTATATATATATATCACTCTCTCAGACTTGTTAAAATATAATACACTTTTAAATCATGCAAGGGGGTACTCTCTTTGTACCACAGTCTATATTTGCACGTGTGCCTATGTGGGTATGAATATATTCCATCACGAGTCTTTTTATCCCAGTATACATTTGATCGTGAGTCTGATCATGACTATTCGCACACGGCGTGTGTAATTTAGACCATTGGTCTCGCTTTCCCCATACGGCGTGTATAATTCTGACCGTGAATCTGAAAAAAACGAGTGTGTATAATTTTGATCACGAGTCTCGCTTTACCAATACAGGAGATCATGAGTTCTGTTATCTCAATACTTGAGATCATGAGTCCTGGAATCACCCTATGGACTTGTATGCAGTAAATCATGTGTCTTAATATTCCGATACTGGCGTATATAGATTTCCATTATGTGCTCATAAGTATCCCCATACGTGCTGATATACATTGTACCAAGTGCCCAGTTATTTAATAAGCCGCCCACAAATTTTAACCCAGAGAAATAGTAAGCGCAGGTTCGTGAGTAGACGTGTAGGTTTCCACCGTGGCCCCTGTACGTGTAGGGCAACGTATACGCTTCGTGTTGTACTCCACGCTCTTCGTGTTCAGACACATGGTGTAACTCCTGTGTCTGGTGCAGGTTCGTGAGTAGACGTGTAGGGCAACGTATAGCTGTACTCCACGCTCTTCGTGTTCAGACACATGGCGTAACTCCTGTGTCTGGTGCAGGTTCGTGAGTAGACGTGTAGGACAACGTATAGCTGTACTCCACGCTCTTCGTGTTCAGACACATGGTGTAACTCCTGTCTCTGAGTGCAGGTTCTTGAGTAGACGTGGAGGGAAGTTCAAGTGAGAAGCTTCTTGTTGACGTTTCTACTTACCAAGACATGTCCATAACAACGGTTTATTTACATACAGCATAATGTAGTAACGTGTTATGGATGCCGTAAATCCCCTACAAGACAGCACACGTTATAATTAAGTCATGCTTTTAATCCGTTAGAGAAGAAGAAAATTGTTTATTAAAGTGTCACATGTTGTATATCATAAAAGGCATCATAAAATATAAACATAAAATTTAGTACAACATCCGGCCAATACGGCCTGTGAGACATTATATTACATTTAGAGACGAAAGTTAAAATTAAATAATAAATTGATAACAGCTATTATTAGTAATGTGACTTCGAATGTGAAATTAAACCACAGATTTCAAAATGAGGTGAGGTGAGGTGAAATTGGGTTTAACGTCGTACTTGAGAATATTTCGCTCATATGACGACGTGCATGCGTGTGTATGTGTATGTGCGGCTGCTTGTACTAGCCCAGACTGAAGCTGGCTCTATAGTGATAGCCCACTGAGATACCATGCCGCAGTGAAGCATGAATACCCCACTCAGACACATTATACTGACTCCGAGCCGACCAGTCCTTGTTGTACCCATTAATGCCGAGCGCCAGGCAGGGACCAACAAGTACCATATTTTAACGTCTTTTGGCATGACGCGGTCGGGTCAAAATGAGACAACAAGGCGAGGTTAAATGGTGAAGAGGTAGTTTAATTTGTAAATTGACGTCGTCTAAACATACGTGGAATACTACTTTTTTACTAAACTGGCTATCTTGCCTAATGAGAGTGACCTGGTCAACAGGGGTGTACTGGGTAAAGGAAGGGTATACTGCCGTGACAGCGTTCCGTAAGTCATATCCCATGTCCGAATAAGAACTACAGCGTCCTCAACTTCATTGCTGTTACTGCAAATGCGTTCTTCCAAAGGGGTTATACATACATACGCACATACACAGTGAGTGAGTTAAGTTTTACGCCGCTTTTAGCAATATTCCAGCAATATCTCGGCGGGGGACTCCAGAAATTGGCTTCACACATTGTACTCATGTAGGGAATCGAACCCGGGTCTTCGGCGTGACGAGCGAACGATTTAACCACCGCCCGCACATACACAGACGCACGCAAGGCCGGCCTTAATTAAAATGTAGTAAAAGTGTTTGCTCGTCTCGCCGAAGGCTCTTGTTCGATTCCCCATCTGGGGCCATTGTGTACTGCCCAGTAGCTGGAATATTGCTAAAAGCGTTGTTAGACCCGACTCATTACAGATTAAAGTTATTTCAACTTTGAACACTTCTACGTGCAATACGTTTAAGGTATACTGGCTACCGTCATGAATATAGAGTAAACAACAGTTATCACGTTTGTTTGTTTGTTGTTGAACCCCGCACTCTACAATATTCCAGCTATATGGCGGCGGTCTGTAAATAATCAAGTCTGGACCAGACAACCCAGTGACTGGCATCGTGATCATGCTCCACCTTGCTGTGAATAATGTATCTGTCTTGCATGTGATAGTAGGTTCGAATCCCAATTCGATAATGTTTCCAGTTGTGAAAGCTCCATCTCCATGCTCGAGGGTTACACCCAGGTGGTAATTAAACTTCTAGACCTGCAACCCGTGAAGGTCCGGGTTAGAATATTGATCTTCAGTAACCCATGCCTGTCGTAAGAGGCGACTAACGGGATCGGGTGTCAGGCTCGCTGACTTGGTTGACACATGCCATTGGATTGTCTGGTCCAGACTCGATTATTTACAGACCACCGCCGTATAAGTGGAATATTGCTGAGTGCTGCGTAAAACTAAACTCACTCTAAGATCTGCATCACTTCGTTTCCCCAACATAAACTGACACGCCGCGATGGAACTGTAGTCGATCTGTAATAACCCGTGAAGACCCGGACCCGTGTAAACTTGATCCCCAGCAACCCATGCTTGTCGTAAGAGGCGACTGACGGGTTCGGGTTCGGTCAGGTTAGGGTCAGGCTATCTGACTTGGTTGACACATGTCATTATGTTGATCACTGGATTGCCTGGTCCAGACTCAATTTTTTACAGATCTCCGCCACATAGCTGGATCATTGCTGGAGTGGGTCGTTAAACAACAAACAAAGATCTGTACTATGTAATTCCGATTATCCTAATTCCTAGATACGGGTAAGTCACTAAACTTACAATGTATCACCAACTACCGCTATTGACTGTTTGCTGGTTGAGTTTTAACCCGAATCATAATCTCAGAGCAGGATTAAGTCGCCTTCTTGTTTATGAACCATACTTTCAATCAAGCTAAATGAACCCTTTATTGCTCCGCGGGGTGATTAACTGCTTCGGTGCTCTAAGCATGGACCACCAGTCCTGTCGCAGCACGAGTTGTTTACTGCATAAGCCGGTTACGTAATGCACCCCCGTAGTCACATCACGACGAATATTCTCCCAGTAAATACAACGGATTAAACTGTTGAAGCAGAAGACTCTAAAAGGGCAGTTGGGAGAGAAGCTGACCACAAGCCCACTGCACGTCTACCGCAAAACAGACACCATACCGTTGGGAAAAAGTGATTTCAGTCATTCGGATCGAACTACGCTGGTGATCGAGACCTCGGGAACAAGCGGAGTAATATCAGTGCGGCGGTGAAAGCGAGTCACAGACGACAGAAACTCGGTCGCAGACGACACACGCTCGGCTCGGAAAACTCGCACTGACAAACGCTGAAATGGTAAGTCATTTATCGCAGTTAGTTTTGTATGATGTAAAAGTTACTTGGTTCGAGTATGTGGAACATTTCGTTGTATATCACTCCGGGGAATCAGCAATTTCTGACTGTGCTGAGAAGTGCAGCACTTGTGTTCAACAAGTGTCCCACACAGAAGCAGGCCAGTTCAATATAATTGACGAGTTGGATCACAACGGCAACGAGCGTTCAGATATCCTTTAGTCATTACATTCCGAAAGAGTAACGTATCCTATTTCACAATATTTCACAACATAATTGCCGTAAATACAAACTGATCTATAAATAGAATAATTTGCACACATGTGTGCGCCGTTCACTCGTTGACCCCTGCTGTTCGCGCAACCGTCATTCATTGTGCCCCCAACCTCGCAAGTCAACCCTACTTACTATGCATGCCATGAACCTGTAATTAACCCACATCCAGAACAAAGTACTGTAAAACATATGACTGTATGAGCAGAACTATTTGATACTGGGCTATTCAGTCAGGTCGACAATAGTATTAAAGCGATGAATACATATCAAAACCTCAGCTCCGGGATGCGGTTCAAAGGGAACGTCTACACCACGAAACTGTTTCTGCTTTAGACAAACTCTGTATATTTCACATATCCGTGGGTACTGACATTGCCAAGTTGATTGATTCGTTTGAGATCGTGAATGGTGTTCCACTTTATTGTTGGGTTTGATTGATGAAATGAACGTATTTAAAATGAGTGGGTTTCAGTTGACATACAAACTTGAATATCTAGTTTTTTTAAAAGCGTCACAATGAGTACGTTATGCTTTACATAGTCTCGAATGGCTTGACACATACCGATGAGACTTTCAAGTATGACCTACATACCGAATGAGCAAGGTAGTGTGAAGTTAGTTAAAGCAGTTGTTGAAGTTGAATTTGCCAAGTAAACACTTCGAGTTATCCGAAGTTCGACACAAGCATAACTCCTTATTTCCAACTACCAATATGTCCGTCATGGCGACGCACAGGTCTTTACCCCTACCGTAATGGATAGCAAGTCCCTGTCTCCGGTTACTGTACCCCCAGTCGATCCGCCGGTGGTCACGGTTAAATTTGATACGGGCCAATTCAAAGCCTGGCATGTACATGAAAGCGAATCTGTACTGGGTTATCAAAATACGTTTATAGCCTATTTCAAAGGACCACGTACCATCTCGACAAATCTATATAGCTAAACAGTTGTACGCTATGGGAAATCGATGATACTTGTGCCTTGCTGTAAGCATGTTTTTCCCGGTATTGTATATACCTTCGAACAAGTGATGCAGATCAGACTGAAATGCTATTGTTCACGTGACAGATGTTGCAGGTTGCAACAACGCAGCCGAGAGGCAATTGCTCGTGACGATCCGCAAGTGATTACGGTCAATTGTACTCGTCGTTGTGACACTGCAACGATCGGGATAAATCTCTGACATACTTCACCCACGGTTGCTTGTTACATCATACGGGTGGAAGGGATGCCTTGTGTTAAAGCTTTCACTCGACAGTACAAAATTTCATGGCGGTGGGGTAGCCTAGTGGTTAAAGCGTTTGCTGGTCACCCGGGTTCGATTCCCCCACATGAGTACAATGTGTGAAGCCCATTTTGGTGTTCTCCGTGATACTGCTGGAATATTGCTACAAGCGGCGTAAAACCATACTCACCCATCCGCTCCAAAGATTTCATTAACCCCCCTTAGTATTAAGTGATACCCCGCCCCTCTCTTAGTCTTCGATATAGCTAGAATACAGGAGCCTTGTGCCATTATTGGCTCTCTATTCAAGACCTTACAATATAGATAATAGGTTTTTGTTTTCCTGGATATTCATTTCAGAACAAGCAAATTAACAATTGTTTCCAATAGTGATCATGGCACGGTCTAATTACGCTAAACAATAAGACCTCACACATTGTTGTTTATAAACACAAACTATGTTGTCGTCACCTGTTGTATTAGTATCACGTTGTTTTTAATGAATCATTCAATTAAGGGACCAGAATATTTAAACTACCAGTCAGCACATTTCGTACCACTGATTTATTCCGATTTGACATATTTTTTTATATAATTCAAATAACGAAATAGAAAGTGAGTTAATCAACTGATTTCTATTCTGATAAAAATACCACGTACATTTTAATCACATTGTGGTCACATTTGGAAGAGGATATTTCCTTGTGTTGTGCATAATTTATTTCGCTGTGATTCCATCTCAACCTATCTGATTTAGCAAATATAAATACACAATATCTGCTCAGTCGAAATTTAAACTGCCCTAGCTAGAGATCAGTGACAAGTCTGTAGGTAATTGTTCCAAATATTTCACTTAAGTAGTTGATGACATTTGGACTTACTCCCTACGACATCTAATACAGGTAGGATGATGCTTCAAGCAGGTGCTTTATCTCAATACAGAAATGTCGTGGAAAGTTAATGTATCTAGAATAGATTAACCTGTATTTTGCTGTTTTGGTATTCCAAAACGTTTAGTCAAATGAGTTCATTACGCATTAAAATTTGATCAGTTGTCATTTAACATTGGCGAAACAATTTAGACGAACATGCTTGATGATGCAAGTTCTTTAATTGTCATTTCATGCCTTTTGGAGGGGGGGTACATTTATGAACTTGATCTTGTAGGCATTAAGATTTTAATTCAATGTGGAATGCCTGGCTGTTGACCTTGAGGCTTCTATTTGGTGACGTCTCTATGGAAATCTCAAATACTACTTGTTTAATGTCCCCTTTAACTATAGGGTGCCAAATTACGAATAGTTTAATACCTTTCATTGCCCTTTCACGAAATACGGTCAGTGAGCTGATTTTGGCTGACGAGCTTTCCCGCGGTAACCCGTGATATACCCGACGTGGTCAAGCTCTCATAAAACAGTTCCCATTGACAAGCACGGGCACGATCGGGTCACCTAATCGAACACGCCCAATAAGAACGTATTTCCCCACCGTTGTGCAGCAGCGAGAGAGGCATGTTGCCATGTTCGGTTGCCAGCTTCCACCTATGGTTATACCGATAGCGTCGACATTACGGCTCATGATATATTTATACCGCTCAATCAGGACGATATCGTTTATCCTGGACCAAAAGGCCAAACGATATGACATTTGTGATAGGTGACATTCTGACTAGAAACACCGACTGTAATTGGGCAGAAGAAATATGTCTGAAAACTGTTTTACATTTTACGCTTTGAGGTACAAGAAGGGATAATTGAACTTAATATATTTTATTTTTTAGTGGTGTATGTTTTTTATTAAAGTATACACACAATGGACAAGTGCTTAAAATCTTTAATCTCAAATAATTTAAAACATTGTAAAATGAACTTAATTAACATATCACTTATGAAAGGTTGATTCCCATTGATTCTCTTAATATAGGGGGCGGTGGGGTAGATTAGTGGCTAAAACTTTCGCTCGTCACGCCGAAGACCTGGGTTCGATTCCCCACATGGGTACAGCATGTCAAGCCCATTTCTGGTGTCCCCCGCCGTGTTATTGCTGAAATATTGCTAAAAGCGGTGTAAAACTAAACTCACTTGCTCTAAATATAGGGTCTGGGGGACTGACAGTGTAAAAGTCTATGGTATTGGCTGATTTTATACACCACAGGGCCAAAATGTTACGATGACATGTTTGATACAAGCAGACAGCCATTGAATTCCGAATATACCTGTTCCACTTTATATTGACCGGTGAATATCCGGGATAGAATAGGTCTTCAGCAACCCATGCTTGCCACAAAAGGCGACTATGTCGTAAGAGTCGACTAACGGGATCGGGTGGTCAGGCTCGCTGACTTGGTTGACACATGTCATCGGTTCCCAATTGCGCAGATCGATGCTCATGCTGTTGATCACTGGGTTGTCTGGTCCAGACACGATTATTTGCATGTATTTACAGACCGCCGCCATATAGCTGGAATATTGCTGAGTGCTGGGTAAAACTAAACTCACTCACTCCACTTTATATTGCTCTCAAGGCCTATATTCTTTCACCATGCTTTCGACTGAACCTTTCTCCACTTGCTGAGCCTTGAGTAGGCTAATGAGCATTGAAAACAATACAAATTGGCTATTACTAGTATTATATAGATTCTATATTCATATGACACTGAAGTCAGTTCAGCTGTGTGTAGTACGTGATCAGAGTATGAGCGGGCTCTACAGAATGGTTTCCACTGTACTTTGTAACATTTTACAGAAGTATATAGGAGGGCGACATATAGACATAAGACATATAGCCCTTGACTAACAGCCATTTTATGGTTTCATGTCACACAGGACGATAAGAAGATGTCAATGCCCCCTTAACCGGCTATAATGCATTAGAAGGCATTCATTTGACAGATATGACATTATAATCTCTTGAGTTCATCGTGATAGATAAATAGAATGCTACCATACCACACCCATGCAATGAAGGGGCTAGTGGATAAAGCGTTCGCTCGTCACACGGAAGACCCGGGTTCGATTCCCCACATGGGTACAATGTGTGAAGCTCATTTCTGGTGTCTCCCGCCGTGATATTGCTGGAATGTTGCTAAAAGCGGCGTACATATCCATACTCACTCACACTCTCACCCATAGAGTCGAACCCCGCTTATTCGGACCCCAGGTATCCGCAAACCTTGCCTACCAGAAGATATTTACGTGAAACGAAATACATACCACATAAAATGCTTCATTTATCCAGAAATCCGTTACTCGCAAAATACTCTAAGAATGCTTATCAAAATATGATATAGGGTTTGCTGCTGCCGTAGAATCCGAGTAAATGGAAAACTGACGAGTTAAGATATCTAGACATTCGTTTATCGGGACAGCATGTGAGAAAACGCAAGTATCTGGATAACTGGTTCGACTGTATATTTTTATTTGCATTTCCCCGTTTGCTGTCCACTGTAGTAGGTTATCATTTTGTAGTGAGAGAATATGGTGATTAAAACCAACCTATGCTATAGCGTGTAAATAGCGTGTGACCTGGCGGATTGTGAGTGATCATGTCACGGAGATGTAGGCACGAGGTGTTCCCGATGCTGCAGCCACTGGTTTATATGGGAAATTTATTCACACTCTGAACAAAATTTGCATATTGTTGTATGGCTCGTGAAATATTTATATGCCACGACTTCTTCATGCAGAAAACCTTTGGATTTATGTAAATACTCTTTTCTCGAATCGGCAAGTACCTGTAGAATGATATGGACAGGAAATGTGAAATATAGTGCCGGTTGATCCATGTTGATCATAAATGGAGTTTTGTCTTGTTTTGTTGAATAAATTATAATGTTTCCATAGCAATTAAACAGTTGGCAAGTAAAACAGATTGATAGAATTACTTGAAACGAGCTATAAATATGTAAACCAAATATGTTCAAATTAAAGTCCGACCGCTTAAGTGCCGCGAGACCCCCTCTGGATGTAAACCATCAATTCAGCAGCCTGTGGCAACCCCAACTATGACACACTGGCTGAGGCAGTCCCGAGACAACACGTGCTCCCCGGCATCCCTGTGACATAACCGCCATCACCATATACACAACATTAAGCAACATCGTCTATGAGAACGGACATCCAAGCACATGATACTCAATATACCAGGTTAGCAGTGGAGGATCATTACATCAGCCCAGATATAAAAGGATACCCGAGAGAGGGTAACTCAGCCATCGTTCCCTCTTGTACTGCATCGTCTTCTCAACATGTTGGTAAGCAACGTCTTCGTAACACCCTTCCAGTTACATGCATGTATTTCGTCTTGGACCCCAAACTCTACTTTCAGTTATGATGCTCTTGCGAACTGGTTGTTCTTGAAGTCGAATCAACGTGGTTGAGTATTTGGCAGCCTCGAGTGATTATTCTATGTAATGGTTGTAATTCTGCTCAATTAGCTGCGCCTATTTTCCTTGTTAAACGGACCGTTCGGAATGGCGAATGGGTTTCTGGTTCAAAACCAACAGCAACTTCCATAGCGCGACAGTATCAATGGTTTAAAAACTTTGTAATAAAGTGGCACTGTAGTGTTACGATCTGAATTTGCATCCTCACTTTTCCTCCGTGTATTGACCTCCTCCGTGGTGTAGTGGTTAGAGCGTCCGCCCGGAGAGCGGAAGGTCGCGGGTTCGATCCCCGACCGCGTCATACCAAAAGACGTTAAAATATGGTACTTGTTGGTCCCTGCCTGGCGCTCGGCATTAATGGGTACAAGGACTGGTCGGCTCGGAGTCAGTATAATGTGTCTGAGTGGGGTATTCATGCTTCACTGCGGCTTGGTATCTCAGTGGGCTAGCACTATAAAACCAGCTTCAGTCTGGGCTAGTACAAGCAGCCACACATACACATACACACATACACACGCATGCACGTCGTCATATGAGCGAAATATTCTCAAGCACGACGTTAAACCCAATTTCACCTCACCTCCTCCGTGTATTAATCCCCGTTGGGATCATGTTAGAAAGGAAGCCCGGATAAGCCTTGCTCGTCGTAAGGACGACCAGATGGCCCGGGTGTGAGACTCATTACACTTTCTGTGTCGTCGTACCCTGACACTGTAGCGATGCAGTTTAATCAGTGGTCTGATCGATTGTTTACAGCCAGTTGATATACAGCTGTAATACTGAGCGTGGAGCTACAACAAATATGCAGTAAAACCTGTTTGTATTATAATGACAACTGTTGACTGAACTAAACAATCAAACCTGTACGTATTGTAATAAAAAAAAACTGTAACTGAACTAGTAAATTAAGTTTATACGACTCCCATGAAAACATATTGTAACCCGACAATAGTCCTTGCTATCTTCAAAAGATTTGTTGGCTGGTAGGATTTTTTGTTAAAAGCGAACCTATAACTTATAATATAACTTATTATACTTTTTGAAAAGGCAGGGTAACATTGTTTTCGTTTGCAACAATAAGCAATAGTTCTTATAATTATCGCTGACTTCCCGAAACCTTGGACTTGCTAAGAAAAAAGGTTTATATAAGTTTTTAGAAATCTTCGCTGTTATATTTTGGGACTAAATCAGTGGTGAAAGAATAGTGCCAATTTCAGTGTGTGAAGTCAACTCCTTAAAACAAATCCATTTCTTAATTTTTGTCCAGTTCTTGAGCCCAAGGGCGACGTGAAATTAGATATGTTAATTGCACCGTTTACGCATCGGTTGCAGTTATTACTCTGCGTATCACACCTAGTGTAAAATGTACCGAGGTATCGACGTATAAACATTTGTATCCAAGTATGGAAGGCTGCCGGGGATATACAAACATACTCCTCAACTTAACCTCAATTACTGTACGTACGTATATATTACAGGCCTTCAGATTGTTCACTACTGATTCACTCGGCTATGACTAACTGAGGCGTATAAGTATGCGGTTATCGGTGTCATCGACCGAAAATAGCCCTTGGAGACGAGACCCAGTTAATTGCGGAGACTTGAGAGTGAAATGTTTGTTATTTTTCTGTCTAAAACTCCTCTAAACTGCATTTGTAAAAACCCACATTTTTATTTAAATCACCAAGGGCATAGGTGGAGAAAATGCTTTATTTGACGTAAGTTGTACATTACTAGCTGTTGCTAGTTATGCCATCTTCTAAGCCTGGTTTGTTCAAAGAGAATAATTCACCTGTTTCCATGGATACAAGTTTTAACACTTGCGACACCTTGTTTTAAACGATAAATTTATCACTTTGTTTATTCGATGTGAAGGATACGCATCTTCAAACTGCAAGGTGTGACAACATTATCCTTGCGACAATCGTCACCTTGGAGTTATGGAGTTAGCGATACCATGGCTACTGGTAGCTCCTAGCTACTAAACTGGTATACATTGCAAAGGGAACACTCGTCAACGGGTCTTTGTAGATTTTCCCTAGCGTTAGTAATCGGCTTCGTTAACACCCTACCTGCTTATCAAACGAAGGCATACATACACCCCCTGAAGGCCGACTGGGTAATCACTCATCTTATGCTCTAATCACCCTTTAGTATTTATCATTCGGCTGTTCGAGCACAATCAAGACTTCAAGTTCAACCGAGATTATCTGAAGCTACTTACAACGGCGTTCCACCGTTGTCAAGTGGCCCCCAGCTTTGAGACGGGGCTGAGCATTCCAAGTGGCCTCTCCACGGGACCCTTGCTGCCTCAATACGTCCAGTTTAGTAGTTATTTAACTAGTCCACGCAGTCTGGGGCTAGTCCTGCTAGTACAAGGAGAAAGTTATCAGTTTCTGGGGGCCATATTCAGTTCCATTTATGAGAACTGGTTCAGAATATATACCCACAAAGTCTTCAAATCAACCAGGACTACCATTCAGTTTTTTCTCACCTTCGGAATAATTTATTAGTCTCGACTAGCGTGAAAATCTCTAAATCTTTCTCGTCAGAGTAGGGGGAGATTGATGATTGGCCATAGTCAGTGGTTGAAGCATTCTCTTTTTTAATGAAAGATTTGTCCACATGCCAACCTTACGTTCACTCAACCATTCATGGCCTCCAATCGCAAACGGTGGGGACAACTTTACACACACGATATGCTTAATGTTCGAATCGTTCGTCATGAACAAATTCCAAAATGACAAAAATATTTTAAGGTTACCTCCAATTCATTTTCCGGATTATCGTATTTTTGCTCCCCAAAATACCCGTAAAGAGTTAGAATTGGTCTTCAGCAACCCCTACTTGTAACAGGCGACTAGCGGGATCGGGTGGTCAGACTTGCTGACTTGGTTGGCACATGTCATCGTATCCCACTTGCGTAGATTCTAGATTGGTGCTTATGTTGTTGATTACTGGATTGCCTGGTCCAGACTCGGTTATTTACAGACCGCCGCCAAATAGCTAGAATATTGCTGAGTGCGACGTTAAAAGACAAACAAATAATAAAAAGACTGCCTCAACGTTTTCTACATGTAATAATAAAACATCAGTTGTATCACTGAATCCTGTTCATTACAGATGTGTGTCGTTATAGTGAAGATGGGGCGGTGGGTAGCCTAGTGGTTACAGCGGTCGTTCGTCACGCCGAAGGCCCGGGTTCGATTCATGGGTACAATGTGTGAAGCCCATTTCTGGTGTCCCCCGCCGTGATATTGCTTGAATATTGCTAAAAGCGGCGTAAAACCCAACTCACTCACTATAGTAAAGAGGTCATATATTCTTCCCATTGAGAGGATTGTTCCCCGTGGTAAATGGGACATTAAAAAAATCAAAGTTTCGTTGACAGTTCTGTATGTCGATAAGCTGTGTCATCCGAGCAGCGGAATGTAATATCTCTGACATGGGTATTTGTCGCTGTGGAATAATTGATTAAGTGATCACAATGTGATAAGACAGCTCTTCTCCATATATCAACATGTCTGTAACCTGTTTGTCGTAGAGATTGAGACGGTATGTCGCGAGCATTATGGGATGGTGTGATAGAGTGGTTAAAGCGTTTGCTTGCTGACTCAACTGTCCTGGTTCAGGCCCCAACGGGGGCGGTAGGGTAGCCAAGTGGTTAAAGCGCCTGTTCGTCCCGCCGAAGGCCCGGGTTCGATTCCCCACATGGGTACAAAGTGTGAAGCCCATTTCGGGTGTCCCCTACTGTGATATTGCAGCAATATTGCTAAAGGCGGCGTAAAACCCAACTCACTCACTCAGTCACACTCGTCGCTCTACAGATGAAATAATGCCATTCGAGGAGAAGTTTCAGTTCACGAACTCTGACCAATGGATGGATGATGATTTGAACGGGTCCGTGGCCTGTGACCCCGGAATTCAACATACAGAATTCCATCATTTAGTTGTACCAGGGTCCTCTCGGAAAACTGTACTGATTGGACATTGTATGTTTGTTATCTGATACAAATATCAAGAAATATTTCCCTTACGAGCGGTGCAGTAAAGGGGGGACACGTTGTACATTTTGGTTCATGTTTGCATATTATTTAGACAGAACATAACACCCCGCGGCGTGTATCATTGGTCAGTCTTCATCATCGGTTTGTCTGGTCCAGACCCGAATATTTTCCGGCGTCCCCCATACTAAAGAGTACGGCGTTGAACAACATCAATGCACATAATAATTCCTGTGAATCATAGCAGGGTCAGCATAGTGCACAGCGTTCAAGCATTCTCATTGCAATAAAAGTGCCAAGTATGCCAATTATTATTGACATTTCGGTCACAAGTTATGTAAATTCCCTTAATGGTCATAGTTTCTGTGATGTATAACCTACTTAGGCTTTGTAAGCGCCTTATATAGGAACCCGGCCTGTACCATTCCTCATACTAACGTGTGAGGTGCGGTGGGTAGCCTAGTGGTTAAAGCGTTCGCTCGTCACGCCGAAGAGGCGGGTTCGATTCTCCACATGGGTACAATGTGTGAAGCCCATTTCTGGTGTCCCCCGCCGTGATATTACTCGAATATTGCTAAAAGCAGCTTAAAACTAAAACTCACTCATTCACTACTAACGTGTAAAATGTTTCATTTGTAGTTGAATTTGCAGGGGTGTTTTTTCATTACGTTTTGCTGCTTTAAAGAACTCGAACAAGGAATAATACATCTTTTATTCATCGTCTGTGTCTTTAAAAACTGCTTCAGATGTATTCGGTATTTTGCTGTAATGTCTCAAATAGCAAACAAAATTGGGGTTAACTCTTCGACCTTTAAATTTGAGGTCAACAATCTGTTTCCGGATAACAATAGTTTGACCAAATATAGAGTTGCCATTTATAACCATCTCCATACCCGGACTAAGAACATGACAAATTTCAGAGGCAAGAAATTCTATATATTTTCCGAAAATATCCTTGTTTGAACTCAGCGGATTTTACAGTTATGTTTTTAAAAATCAATCTCAGGCGATTTGTTATTGACCCTATTATGCCTTGTTCCGGTGCCTGTTTACGTGGTATCCTGGCAACGTACATTATTGACTAGAGCACGTTTACATGCCGGAAGCCCTGTCGCTGTTCACTACCCAGGGAAGCGTTTGTAAGATGTCATCTAGATATTGACCTATTGGAAGTAGACACTTGCACCTGTTGAATGTTTGTGATCAAATGACTCATGTCCTTGTTCTGTTTATTACAGGCAGACCAGCTGACAGAGGAACAGATTGCTGGTGAGTAAATACTCATGGGTGATATAAACGCAACATACTGCCGTCAATGTTTGTCACTGTTATTTGCTCAGTGTATCTATTGGTGAAGTATATGCGTCCCTCGTGATATTGCTGTAATATTGCTAAAAGCGGCGTGTCATGGGTAGCCTCACGGGTACAAAGGAAGCCAAATGATGTCACCCTATCCCAGTGCCTGATTGCCTGGTCCAGATATGAATATTTAGAGAACGCCGTCATAAAACTGGAGTGCATTGTAAAACAACAAATAAAACATTGGTACAATATTTGTCTGTGATATTGCTGAAATATTGCTGAAATATTGCTAACAACAGGCATAGACGATTACCAGTGCTGTCAATAACGTGGTTGCCTGACACAGACACGAAATATTTACAGAGCGCCAATATATAATGGGAACGTTGTTGACTGCAACGAACTTATTTTTTGTAACCGACTTAATTTATGCTATTGATCCCATTTGAAGCAGCAACATTAACGTGTCGGACAGCTATAAATAATGAGGTCATAATTCATATAGTGGGACTCCTCGGACTAATATATGCTGCCACTGTAATTAAACTATGATGTGTTTGATTAGGCAGTCACACGCTATTCACACCACGCTGGCTTGTTTACTAGGGTTTATTAGTGCCAATCAAGCCGTTGGTAATTGTTCTGTGCATGGAGGTCGCATAATTAATGCCATGTTGACTTTGTGTTATGTTAAATCAACTTTATGGAATGTGAGGGCGTTTCTTTCACGCTCAGTGAATGGAGCCATTGTAGTTTGCCGGCAGGTAAAAGTACCCGCTGCTGATACATGTGTAAGACGCGGGTGGCACTCTACTCATTAACGCTGAGATGAGGCTGTGGCCGTTGCTGTGGCCGGGGCTGTGGCTGTGTGCTAAGAACTATAAGTGCGAGCAACATGAGCGTAAATTCCACGGAGGGAGATGTAATAACAGTCTCAGATGCACACATAAGCACTAAAGAAAAAGTGTAAATATGTAAGCACTACTAATCAGGGGGTTGGCGGGTAGCCTAGTGGTTAAAGCGTTTGCTCGTCACGCCGAAGGCCCTGGTTCGATTCCCCAAATGACTACCATGTGTGAAGCCCATTTATAGTGTCCCCATCGTTGATATTGCTGGAATATTGCTTTAAGGGGCGTAAAACCCAACTCACTCACTCACTCACTACTGATGAGGTATATAATAACAGACGTATGTGCTCAATCATGTAAGAACTACTGATGGTGTAATAACAGACGTTGATGCATATGTTTACAAGCACTACTGACTGAAGTATAATAACAGATGAAGATGTAAGCACTACTGACCCAGGTCTTATAATACAGAAAATAGGAAATACAAAGGAGTGATTGGTAATTTGACATTTTGAATCTTTGATAATGCTGGCAACAATGATTTGTTGTCTTTTTATCAAATATTTTTGACTATCGCAAAAAACGTTCGTTGACTTTAAGAGCCAATAGTGTACTTAGTTGTACCATGTGGATGTTTGAACCTGTTGCCGCGTCTCAGTATTGCAGAGGTGAACGGTATTTAAAACGGCCATGTCAAATCGCCGTTTAAGACCATGAAGAATTAGCAGACACGCCTGGGAAAGATCATGCATACACTATGTTGGTTTAGTATGGGTAGTCCTCTCCAAAGCCTCGTGTAAGTTCTGTTGGTCCCCCAAATCCCCCTTTTGTCTGTCCCCTATCTTGATTATGCCACCCACTCAAATAACAGCCATACCTTATATCTAGTACTAAAACAATGGAGGGTCCGTTTTGCCGATAGGCCCCCAGTACCTAATGCTTGTGTTAGTGGCGACTGTGATTAGAAACAGGTGGTCCACGTCTGGCCTATGGGGTCATCAGTTCCGGCTGCTGTGAATGTTTAATATGTAAATACAGAATTGGACTGCCAGGAGGCCGCTTGAATATTGAGAGAGCTCTGTGATATATTTGAAAGCATACTGGCTGTCGTTAAACGACAGACAACACCAGTTTTCCACATCTGTGTGAGGACTGATTCCGAGATAAACAGATACGACTGGTTACAAGAATTATTGTTTGTGCAGGGGATGCTACATATAAGTATATGATTTCTGTTTGAGACGGATTATTATTCAAAGCATACAATTTGATCTCTGAAAGAGTCCAACAATTTTTGGTACCCACAACACAATATTTTTCAAAACATCCAACCAATATTCAACGACCAAACTACGGTGTAAGACCATACTACGAAATATTTTCAAGCATGTTTTGGATCATATTTATATCTCAAGCTGTAGATCGTTGTTAATGCTGTAGACTAAGGCTTAGTCTCTGGATATATATAATTTGATGGAAACAAATAATTCCTTTTAAATTGAAAAGGAGCACCAGTGAGATGGGACGTTCTGAGGAAATCTAAACTTAAACTTTTAGGGCTTTGGCATGCCAGAAAGGGCGAGGCGGAAAGTAAAACAATGCGGTTCAGTGAGTGGGTGTGGTTTTACGACGCTTTTAGCAATATTCCAGCAATATCACGGCGGGTGACACAAGAAATGGGCTTCACACATTGTACCCATGTGGAGAATCGAACCCGGGTCTTCGGCGTGACGAGCGAATGCATTAACCACTAGGCTACTCCACCGCTCCTCAGGGACTGGTCGACGATGTATAATGTCCAGCTCTTCCTTGCCTCGCCCAAACTCGAGTGTGTCAACCTGGTCACTGTACAGCTGTTGCCCCACATCCAGAGCTATAATATGTTTCAACAGTATAACAGCGTATTCCATTTCACTTACTGGGTGGAATTTGTACATATTTATTATTTATTATAACACAAATCGTTTTATTGGGGCGTAATACCCAGACCCCAACCATCTTAGCAAATGGTATTATTGAGTTAAATGTTTATGAACTAAATTCATTAACCTTTAAAATCAATTGCCTTTACAAATAACTTGATATACGGTGTGGCCGTTTACGAAACCATGTTGTCTCGGTACCATTACGTTTCTGTATGTGGCGCAGTAAGGGCGGTAATGTAGCCTAGTGGTTAAGCCTAATGTGATTTAGTGTTGATTATGTATAGACGGTAGCCATACAGACAGCTATAAAATCTGGATATTTATGTGCTAGAAAAGACGGTGAGATGAATCGATCTGAGCTCCATCAGATGAAGAATGCTGAATGCGCTTTGGTCATAAAATATTAACCTGGCGTAACCGGATACATGTCAAACTTGTTGTAGAGTAAGCTGTCTCGGAGGTTGTGTGTCACTGTGTAGTAATCGAGAGAGACATGATGATACATGAATGTGCATTGCCTCAGAAATCGGACGGGGCGGTGGGGTAGCCTCGAGGTTGCTCGTCACGCCTAAGACTCAGGTTCGATTCCCCACATTGGTACAATTTGTTAAGCCCCTTTCTGATGTACTCTGTAATGATATTGCTGAAATATTGCTAAAAGTGGCGTAAAACTAAACTCACTCACTCAGAAATCAGACCCATGAACCACTCAAACGTAACCCCTGTTTCCAAGAAGGTAAATGCACCCATATCGTATCTCATCATACGGACCGTTAAACTGAAGATCTGAGGGGTTATTGCTGTTACTGTACGTGAATAGGGGCCAACCACGACAAGCACACATCCACCTGTGATAGTGATAGTAATTATCTCTAATTCGCCTTGATAATAAAGCATACGATGTTATGGATAACAACGTCTTGTCTATTGCTTAGAGCGATGTTTTCGACATACATACTTACTTTATCAAGCTAAAAGTGATGCCCATTTCTGCTGTTTCCCCGCCGTGATGTTTCTGGAATGTTGCTTAAAGCGGCGTAAAACCATACTCACTCACTCACTGAAGCTAATGGTGAAGTTCTCATCCATGTTAGTCACATGCTTAATTATTGACTCACCAACTCAGGAATGCCGATCAAACAATTAATTCAGTCTAAGTAAACTTAGGTTCAGTATTATTCGTTAACATAATACATAATTCGTTAACGAATAATACTGGGCCTAAGTTTACATAGACTGACAATTAATTCGCCTTGACTTAATTTGTAACCGGTCTATCTCTATCAGATTGCCGTTTTCACCCTGAAAATAACCATACTGCATGGACTGTGAATTGAAAATCCTGTGACGTATATGATGTATACACATAGCACCTGTTCTATCTATTCAGAATTCAAAGAGGCATTCAGTCTCTTCGACAAAGACGGCGATGGCACCATCACAACCAAAGAGTTGGGAACCGTCATGAGGTCACTAGGTCAGAACCCAACAGAGGCAGAGTTGCAAGACATGATCAACGAAGTAGATGCTGATGGTGAGTCTATTTTTCTCGATGGTGCATGTCATATGGATATGAACATTGCGCACTGAGGAATGACAATTGCGCTACATGAACATTACTCCAGTTGAAGTTGTTATAAATTGCTTCTTTGGCTCCCTGTAAAGTAAATAACCCAAGCAGATTCTGATGATGAATAAAATATACACTGTACCCTGAGATAATAATACTGTTTTCCAGTTCGTTGAACTCTTAAAGTCAATTTGTACCTGGCGTCTCTTGAAACCTGTTGTTGTGAGAACGAGGTCAGGTTTCTAGATGTTTCAGGACTATGCCCTTTCTCGTGGGTTCAACTGAAGTGTAATCATAAGTGTCTATGAACTGGGGGCGGTGGGGTAGCCTAATGGTTAAAGCGTTGGCTCGTCACGCCGAAGACCCGGGTTCGAATCCCCACATGGGTACAATGTGTGAAGCCCATTTCTGGTGTTCCCCGCCGTGATGTTGCTGGAATATTGCTAAAAGCGTCGTAAAACCAAACTCAGTCAGTCAGTCTAAGAACTGTGTCACTTCGAACTTTCATTCCCACATCAGGGGCGATGAGGTAGACTGATGACTAAAGCGTTTGCTCGTCATGCCGAAGACCGGTTTCGATTTCCCACTTGGGTACATCCTGTAAAGCCCTTTTCAGGTGTCCCCCACCGTGATATTGCTGGTATATTGCTAGAAGCAGCGTAAAACCAAACTCACTCACTCACTCACTCACTCACAATTCTTCAGCAGTGCCTAAATAGTCAATTTCTTATCACTTTTAGGAAACGGAACAATAGATTTCCCAGAATTCCTCACAATGATGGCGCGGAAGATGAAAGATACGGATACCGAAGAGGAACTAAGAGAAGCATTCCGAGTGTTCGACAAGGACGGCAACGGTTTCATCAGTGCAGCTGAGTTGAGGCATGTCATGACAAACTTGGGCGAGAAATTGACGGACGAGGAAGTAGATGAAATGATCAGGGAAGCAGATATTGATGGTGACGGACAAGTAAATTATGAAGGTGCGTAAAACACATTTCTTATCTCAGAAGTTAAAAACATTTAATGTTAGAACTGCCAGAATTGTGTGATGAAAAGCAGCATCCTTGCTTCTAAGTAGCTGAAATGACATAGGGTTCACGAAGCGATGTAACAATGGATGCAAATACATGTATTGCCCGTGAAGATCCGGTCATCATCAACAACTTGGTAGATGCATGTTATATCTCAGTTGCATAGAACAATGCTCTTAATGTCAATCACGGGAATGTCTGGCCAGTGGTCTTTGTTTTGCGCTGCTGTCATATAACTCGAATATTGCGGTGTGCAATCATCGTTACGAGCAGTTGATGACGTCATCGATTTATATATTATCCCATATACATAAATCAACACAGACAAGCTATGGCTGCATAACCAACACCAAGATTGTCTCAGTGGAATCAAAGTTAAACGGAGACTGGCTTTTGACGTTGGGATGACTGGTCCATGTAAATGAAATCAGTTCCGTTCCGGCGGGATGTGAGATCAGAGCCGTCCTCCTCACCGTGGCAATTCATCACGCTCTGACAACGAGTCTCCAGTGGCCTTGAATTCCGCGTTATTGTCAAGTTCGTAGCTCCATACGTGTATTGATTACCTTTCCAGACTCAGACACAATATTTTTTGGCTAAACAATGAGCATACGTAATGCACTCGAAACATTGGTAGACAGCTATCTGTTGCAAGCTCCGACAAGAGACCATTTCATTCAGCGACGGTGCTGCTGTTAATGTGGCCGCCGTCGTCGTACTGGACATTGGAGTGGTCATGCGTCCAGAGGTGTGATTGTATGCAATTATGCTACGTTAATTAAATTCCGAGCTTGCTTATTCGCACCGCGTAACAGTCGGACCCATTCAACTCGTGTATTTCTATCAATCATGTGATAATGTGACATTTGATTGACGGCTCACGACACGTACATATTCATCCGTTCTGAACGGAGATGGGCCTTTACCGTTTTCATGATCATTGTCCTGTCCTGGAAGCAATCATTCGCGATTTATGGTTTACAAAATACAGGGAAAATGCAAAAAGTATTGATTTGACAATTGGCATTGGCCATACTGCCCCTGTAATTGAAAAAAGTATTCATGTGTCTCAAACGCAGTATGATTAAGTAGAACAGTGTCTATATTTACACTAAAGCATCGTTGAACAAATTAAACATACGTATATGTATATGGTGTTTTAATATGACGATGCTCTACAGTGGCTGTTCATTGTTTCAGTATGACGAATGGGTTCCGTTGTTCCAGTAGTGTTATTCTTTTTGGTTTTAGCAATTTTTATCCCGCTCAATATTTATCTTCAGTGACCAATGCATGTTGTAAAAGGTCACATGGGCTTGGGTGGTTAAGCCCATGAAGATCCGGGTTAGAACTGGCCTTTAGCAACCCATGCTTGTCGTAAGATGCGAGTAACAGGATCGGGTGGTCAAGCTCGCTGACATGGTTAACACATGTCATCGTATCCCAATTGGTCCCTACTCGATTATTTACAGACCGCTGTCATATAGCTGTAATAATGCTAAACGGCGTACGGCGTTAAACAACAACAACAACCAACCAATCAACCAACCAGCCAGCATGGATGGATGGATGGATGGTTAAGCTCGGTGACTATTTGTGTCATCATACGACAATCATGACATCATCGATCAATCACTGGATTGTCTTGCCCAAACTCCATGGCGCTGCACTGCATGATGCACTAGCGGTCTAATGGTAGCCAATATTCGCGGTCCTTTTTGCGTCCTTAAGCTGCAAGGAATATTCCTCAACGTGACGTAAAACCACACTCACTCACAGGAACCCTTTTCGCCATGTAATGATTCTTGCTTTGTAAGTGACACTACTGGTTTCACCAAACAAACATCTACGATCATCGTGCCATGTGATGTAGCTGAAGTATTGATCAAAACGGTGTTAAAACCATCTCACTAACCCGGTGTTCTGTAGCAATATTCAATAGCACGGCAGCTCGGCAGTGAGAATTGTGTTTGACATCAGTGTAATAATCAATGGCATTCCCTGTAATAAATCATTTGTAGAGTTGACAGCGAGCTATTGTTTCACATACAGCGCTTAATGAATGGGATGTAATTACTTGCTTCCGATGAACATAACCTATGAAAAATCATGGCCTGAAAGTTAGCTTGGAAATCTAGATATAGAATGAGCCTTTGCCTTTATGGGTTGCAGGTGGCCCAGTTGCGCCTCTTTGGCACTCCAGAAATCTTTGATTGTTGGTTCGAATCTCAGATCGCCCCTATTTGGTTTTTTATGTGTGCAAATACTATCCCCGCCCTCGTGCATCACTTCGAGCCATCGTCCACGTTGAGGGCGTGGGGTAGCCTAGTGGTTAAAGCGTTCTCTCGTCACGCCGAAGACCCGGGTTCAATTCCCCACATGGGTACTATGTGTGAAGCCCATTTTTGTTTCCCCGCCGTGATATTGCTGGAATATTGCTTAAAACTAAGTTCACTCACTCACTCGCTCGTCCTACCTTGAGCTGACACGCGGTGATAGACATGGAATACTGTTGTGCCAAACTCGCCCAGTTTTTCTTTGAACCCCAAACAACCAGTCTCACTGTCTCGTTTCTTTTCAGAATTCGTAAAGATGATGACAGCGAAGTGAGAGGCTACAGTATCACGTGACCACCTGTACAGCAATATTGTCCATCGCCCTGTGCTCGGTCTGCAAGCTGTCATGATTGACATCAATGACGTCATGGATATCTGACCAATCAAGAACGCTTGATTAATCGAAAAATAATATGCTTTTACATTGTAAATATCCCATACTTGTGTATATTTTGATAATGATTATTTATCTTCCCTCCTCTACGTTTTTTCTTAATCTGATTCTCAATTATACTAATATCATTAGTTAAGCCTCTATGCATTTGTACAACTAAACGTTTTCTCGTATCGAATTCTATGCATCGATATGTTTCATTACTACTCTTGAATTTAATCACTCTACATCGATCTCTTCCTGTTGTCATTGCTGTAATAAACTCTTTTCATTATTCAGTTAGTTCTGTTCTGTATTTCCAAGAATCGGGGCGAGAATATCAGCCCACAGGATCCCGTGTTGGCGCGTGGGCCTACTGAATGAATCGATTGATGAGGTTCGATGACTTTGTTGTTGACATGTTGTCATATTCCACTTGTGTTGATCGATGTTTATTACGGCAGTCATTGACTTGTCTCGTTGACAATGGATTTTTAAAAACAGCTGTGATATAGCTGGAATACATCTGGGTGCGGGGTTATAATTAACAAAAAATATTTTATGTCATCAAAACTTCAAAACCAAAACGTCGAATGCCCTCCCAAAACAGCCATGCGGTGAAGTGATGAAAAACGTGTGCATGGATCAGTGATGACACCAGGTGTTTGTGAAAAGTGTAGGTACTGATTAGGGTGCCTCACTGATATGGTGTGGCTTAGTAGCGAACATAGTAATTTAATCTGTATACAGTGTGAGATCCATGAGTCGGTACCCGTGAAGATCCGGGTTAGAATTGGTCTTTAGCAACCCATGCTTGCAGTGAGTGAGTTTAGTTTTACGCCGCACTCAGCAATATTCCAGCTATATGGCGCTGACTGTAAATAATCGATGGACCAGACAATCCAGTGATCAACAGCATGAGCATCGATCTTTGTACAAGTCAGCAAGCGACCCGATCCCGTTAATCGCCTTTTACGACAAGCATAGTCGCCTTTTATGACTGAAGACCTATTCTACCCGGGATCTTCGCCAGTTGACGTATCGTATCCAATTCATAGATCAATACTCATGCTGTTGATCACTAGATTGTCTGATCCAGACTCGATTATTTACAGATCTCCGCCATATAGCTGGAATATTGCTAAGTGCGGCGTAAAACCAAACTCACTCACTCACCCAGTTCCGTAGATCGATGCTCATGCTGTTGATGACTGGAATATACAGAGCGGGTCCTTGTGGCTCAGTTGAGCAGTATGGTTTCGGCCGGTATGTTTCGCTACGGTGGAGTTGAAAACCATACGATTTGATCTCTAAGATCAGAGCTGTTGATAGCAGACACAATTCGTTCTTTGGCAAGGGTTGCACTTCATCTTCCGTGGCGTCCCCCAACACCAGCAACTTCCACCGCTCCCCTGATAGCCATGGATCATATCCATTGATGTATATTGCGATGCCGAGTTATTGCACAACCGGGAATATTTGATATACATGATATTCGTCACATTACATGAAATATACACACAACAGTTCCAGACAGGGCTTACTAAATATCACAAGCCTGGTTTACAAAATATCATAAGCATTGATCCCAACAATTATGTAGGATATGTAAGAGTGGTAGACTGATTAAGAGATAATGTTTATTTCAGTATATACAGTACAACCAGAAATTATTGAGAATTTAAAGATTGTATTTTTTTTCACTCATTACTCACGTATTAAATGTGAATATTAGCAGAACATAACTCCAGATTCAAAGACAGGTGAACAGTTAGTATTTTGCCAAGTCACTATGGGCAGCAATGCAGGCTTCAATGCGGCGGGGCATACTACTGATCAAAGAAGTTAGAAAGTCGTGGTCCATGCTGTCCCAATATCGGACCACCTCTTCTTTCATTTCAGCAATATTTGTCAGATTTTTCTTATTGACACTTTCCTTCATAAGTCCCCAAACATTTTCTATTGGATTTAGGTCAGGGCTAATGTCATATTTTGGGTCCGAAACCAGGCCTGTGAATGCTTTCAACGACGTTTGGGTCGTCCTGCTGGAAAATCCAAAACTTTCCACAGAACACGTGAGCAGATGGAAGTAAATGTCCCTCGAGAATATCTGTGTACCGCTCACTGTTCATATTCCCTTCAAATACACAGAGGGGCGTTGCCTCTAACACAGATATGCCACCCCACACGTTAAATTTCGGACTGTACTTTGGGCGCTGATACAAAGGTTTTTCTGTTTGTTTGGTCCAGAATTTCAGTGTATTAGGAAACAGCCACACAGAACTTTCATCTGAGAAAATCACATTGTCCCAGTTAAAATTTCTATGCTGTAAGCACCAGTTCAACCTTTGCTCCTTTTGTTCAGGTTTCATGATCGGTGATGGAATTCCTCGACCTTTCTGCCAACCCATTGCATGCAGCTCAGTTCTAATTGTCTCCTTACAGACAGCCACAGTTCCTCTATCAATCATATCCAGCCTTAAGTTTTCTAAACTCCTTCGTTTGTTTTTAGAAACAAGAATACCAAGCCGCCTCCTGTCACCGACAGTCAATTTTCTGGGCCTACCTGCGCCTCCCTGGTGCTCAATGCCATATCCATTTGCAATATTTCCCAAACACGATAAACAGTGGACAAAGGGATGCCTGTTCTACTTGAAATCACTTTAGCTGATCTGATGTCCTTGTTATAATACTCTAAAATCAACTTCCTCTTCTCTAAATCATCCATACTGAGGATCACTGAAAATGTCGTCTGCTAGCAAGTAAACAAAGGGGATAACTCTTCACAAACTAATGAAAAAGATAACGGAGTTGTCTCTCTTGAATGAAACCAAGCACTTGATAGCTGGTCAAGGTTGTTTATACTAGAAATCCAATTAAACATATTCCTAAAATTCTCAATAATTTCTGGTCATACTATAAGACGCATTTGGAACGAAGGCGTTTGAAATATTTTTTGAGTCGTTGGGGAAAGGTCATTGAGACAAAAAATCCATATTTATTTCCTACAGTTTGAGTATATATATACTCATGGAAACAAATAAAGGAACACGTGAAAGGACATGTGTTTTTTATGCTTTTCCGGCTTTTCACCCACAGTGCAATACACAACATGAGATGAAACCTTGAAATGAATATAGGAACTTGTTTGCTTTCATGTATTCCCTTATTTGTTTCCATGAGTATATATATAACTTTATATTCCTATATAAATTCAAAACCTCACGCCTGATTCAATTTAGGTTAATTCCATTGCATGCTCGGTTCCAGAACATTTACTGTTTACGAGACATTCAAAACACCAATCGATCCAGATATCTTAGTTATATATTTCTTTTCGGTATAAATTTATAAATAAGTCTTGTTTTGTCCAAACTGATATTGATGGAACCTTTGTTGTTAACGGAGGGAAATCGTACGAACTCGCTGTCCAATATGTTGGCGTGTTTATGGTCGGTCAAAAGTGAAAATGCGTTAACCTTTCATTCAAAGACAGACTGATCAAAGAGGCATGTATTCAAAACAATTTTCATATGTAATCACATACCACCCATTTTTAACAAAGCTCAACACTGACATGCACAAATGAAATTCTCGTCTGCCAGTGTAAGGGAGATAATTCCGTCAGTACTTGTTTTGTGTTCGTCTGTTCTCCGAACTCAAAGGAACGGATGCACAGTTTATGAATTAACGGTTCCATCGGAGAAAAGTCAAGAGTTAAAACAATCTATACTGTCCGATATGCGCTGAAATCGATTTTCGATGTGTACAAACAGAGAGGGTTTTTTACTTTTGCATCCGTTTACAGAGAAATTGATATGAAATGGGCTTTGACAGATGCGGATGTTAAAGGGTCAGCGCGCAGTTTTAACACGAATACCCTACATCGACATAGTCGTAACATCTACTTTAATGCTGAACTCTTGACAGAATTAATACGTATCATTATTTACCATCGTTTGGTAGGGCGCAGCCGGGATTCGAACCACTAAACTTACTATCGCTGGGCGGGCGGACGCTCTTTCCATTACACCACATAGGAGATCCGTTTCCATTCGTTGGTTTCACGTTACTTTTCCAACTCGCTGTGCGCATGCGCAGAGCGTGTCAAAACTATCCACTTGCATGCTTCCGGTTTATCGATAGCGTAAACACTCCAAAGAAAACAAAAATCAAAACAAATATATATTTTTATGTCGAATACAACTGATCCCAGTTGATTTATGAAACAGAGGCCGGGATTAGTTAAATAAATAGCTTAAGTTATGTTAACAAGCTCTTGTATAAACGCATCTCACCAACACCGTCCTTCCCGCAGATCCCCTTCTCACAACTAAACAAACACATCTCTGATGGAGTTGCAACCAAAATAGGACATCAATTATTGAAAAGCAGAGGCAAATGGAAGTATGTACTCAGCTATGAACAGTTGTCACAACGTAAATAATTTTCATAACGACTTTTATTTAGCATGCATTTACACTATCGATAAACATACGACCAAACCGGAAGCATGCAAGTGGATATTTTTCACACGTCTGCGCATGCGCACAGCGAGTTGACAAGTAATGTGAAACCAACGAATTGAAAGGCATAGGCCCAAATGTTAGACTAAGTGTACTCTGTGAATCTCCGTAATTGTCGCTGTGTAAGTATAATACTGATAAACTTATAAACATATGATTCTTTAGCCTGCAGAGACGTCTACAACTGTGGTAAAACCCAAGAGAACTAGCCATTATTAAATCAAATCTGCCACATCTTTCTGGCCTGTGGTAGAGGTACTATCCTAGGCGCATGGAACTCTGGGTAGGAGAGTGCCCTGACGCGCGATATGCGAGACGGGCCTCAGCTTACTCCAGGTACCAGATCATTCTTGACCCACGTATATTAACCAGTTCTGGTTCCAAATTGCGCAACCGCGAAATATGACTTTACTAGACCAGACCAAGTGTACAGACATGCTTGGTTGTTACAGCTGTTGACAGTAGTAATAGTTGTCTAATTTTGGGATGGTTAGATCGGACATTTGTTATTCGTGCAAGGATTATCGGTTCCTTACTGTCCACTGACAACCATGAGTCCATTCGAAACGGTATGAAACGTTGTTTGTCACCGGAAGTATTACGGTATCGCAAAGTGCCGTGACCTATGGCCGAGCCACATGTATTCTGCGACAAGTCATCACAATCTTGGTCCAGATGAAAAACAATTTCCATCGATTTATTTCAAACAACTCCGATACATAAAGCAGTGTACACAGTGATGTTGTCCACACTGTTGCGTTCGCTCTCCAAAGAGAACCTGGGCCTAGATTTTTTAAGCTCTCTTAGCGCTAAAATAAGTTAATGTTAATGTATGGCACTTACGACTATCTTAGAGCTAAGAGAGCTTCGAAAATCTAAGCCCATGTACTTACCACATTCGTCATCCTGAGTTTACCATAATGTTATATACAAGCAACACAAGAGACGATTTACGTGAGACATCATCAACTGCAGCACAAGTTATCATCTCTTTATGAAAATGTCAAACACTTAAGATTAGACCCAGACAGTGTGGGTCGCATCCCATGATGCTATTCCCAGATTCGAATAATTACAATTAACTTGGTTAGTGTATGAGTGGGTTGGGTTTTATGCCGCCTTTATCAATATTACCAGAAATGGGCTTCAGATATTGTACCGATGTGGGGAATCGAACCCGGGCCTTCGACGTGACGAGCGAATGCTTTAACCTCTAGGCTACCCCACCACCGCTTATATAATTTAAAGGTTTAGAACACTCAAAGCGTACAAATATTCAACAGATCATATAAAGTGGGTGAGTGCGTTTAGTTTTACGCCGCTTTGAGCAATATTCCAGTAATATCACGGCGGGGAACACCAGAAAAGGCCTTCATACATTGTACCCATATGGGGAATATATATGTATATGTTTCAAACAAAAACGAAGGTTTTGGAACTAGGAAATAGTGTTACCAATAGCTTGACCCTTCATTAATGACGCCGTGTATATATGAATCTGCCTGTCAGTGTTTGTTATGCCATGCAGACCATGATACATACAATATTTTACGGACGCTTCTAATACCGGACGGCGTAATTTGCCCGGAGTTCTTAAATCGAAGGGGACATGTCGGCCAACATCGGGAGAAGTGAGTGAGTAATCCAGCTATATGGCGGCGGTCTGTAAATAATTGAGTCTGGACCAGACAATCCAATGATCAACAGCATGAGATCGATCAACGAAAATTGGGATACGATGACATGTGTCAACCAAGTCAGCGAGCCTGACCACCCGATCCCGCTAGACGCCTCTTACGACAAGCATGGGTTACTGAATAAACCCGGATCTTCACGGGTCGGCGTTGGGAGGAATTGGTTTGACATGGTTCACGAGTTCACATGACTATCACCAGAGACCATATAAAAGATGGTCTCTGCTATCACAGAACATGTCGACAGTGGGTGTTAAAATGTTTGCTCAGTATCAAATTGTTTTCGAAATTTTACTGCATTCTAAAAGTCTTTTCTCAAAAATCATCATCTTACGTTTGTGCTCATATCACATGTTTGTGCTCATTTCACTACCCTGGCCGACCCAGGGTATCCATGTTGACCAAAGACCAACCCAGATTAACCTTGGTTGACCAAAGTTAGCAGATGATTCTGATATACGTCTTGCTTCTGTTAGCCTTAGTATGCCCTCCTTAGGTACTGTTTGATTGTTTGTTGTTTAACCCCACACTCACCATTATTCCAGCTATATTGCAGCATTCTGTAAATAATCGAGTCTGGATCAGACAATCCAGTGATCAACTTCATGAGCATCGATCAAAGAAATTGGGATACGATGACATGTGTCAACCAAGTCAGCGAGCCTGACCATCCGATCCCGTTAGTCGCCTCCTGCGACAAGCATAGGTTGCTGACGACGGGTCCTGAAGTACTGAACATGTGCAACCATTGGTCAGCTCAGGTTGGGTTACACATTGGTGGTATTACATCTTCCCATCAACCTACTGCAGGTGTGCTGAAGCTTTACTGTTTAACTGATGACTGGGAAATGATGTCTGTGATCACACCTCCATGGGTGAAATGTCCCAGATGACGGGACATCAAATGCCTGAGACATATTAATCCGAGGTCCGAGGCAACTAATCAAAACATGTGATGCAAATATGTCCTATCATAGATTGTCCGAGGCCACCTGTGACTACACTGCATGTCCAATACAGCTTCTCCTATCATAGATTGTCCGAGGCCACCTGTCACCACACTGCATGTCCAATACAGCTTCTCCTATCATTGATTGTCCGAGGCCACCTGTGACCACACTGCATGTCCAATACAGCTTCTCCTATCATAGATTGTCCGAGGTCCAATACAGCTTCCTATCATAGATTGTCACCCACCACACTGCATGTCCAATACAGCTTCTCCTATCACACCTGTCACCACACTGCATGTCCAATACAGCTTCTCCTATCATAGATTGTCCGAGGCCACCTGTGACCACACTGCATGTCCAATACAGCTTCTCCTATCATTGATTGTCCGAGGCCACCTGTCACCACACTGCATGTCCAATACAGCTTCTCCTATCATAGATTGTCCGAGGCCACCTGTCACCACACTGCATGTCCAATACAGCTTCTCCTATCATAGATTGTCCGAGGAGGCATGTCCAATACCACCTGTCACCACCACACTGCACTGCATGTCCAATACAGCTTCTCCTATCATAGATTGTCCGAGGCCACCTGTCACCCACACTGCATGTCCAATCAGCTTCTCCTATGATTGTCCGAGGCCACCTGTCACCACACTGCATGTCCAATACAGCTCTCCTATCATGATTGTCCGAGGCCACCTGTAGACACACACTGCATGTCCAATACAGCTTCTCCTATCATAGATTGTCCGAGGCCATAACCACACTGCATGTCAATACAGCTTCTCCTATCATAGATTGTCCGAGGCCACCTGTCACCACACTGCATGTCCAATACAGCTTCTCCTATCATAGATTGTCCGAGGTCACCTGTCACCACACTGCATGTCCAATACAGCTTCTTCCTATCATTGACCACACTGCAATACAGAGGCCACCTACTGCTAACCACACTGCATGTCCAATACAGCCTCTCCTATCATAGATTGTCCGAGGCCACCTGTGACCACACTGCTATCAATACAGCTTCTCCTATCATGATTGTCCGAGGCCACCTGTGACCACACTGCATGTCCAATACAGCTTCTCCTATCATTGATTGTCCGAGGCCACCTGTAACCACACTGCATGTCCAATACAGCTTCTCCTATCATAGATTGTCCGAGGCCACCTGTGACCACACTGCATGTCCAATACAGCTTCTCCTATCATGATTGTCCGAGGTCCGAGGCACCAGACCACACTGCATGTCCAATACAGCTTCTCCTATCATAGATTGTCCGAGGCCACCTGTCACCACTGCACTGCATGTCCAATACAGCTTCTCCTATCATTGATTGTCCGAGGTCACCTTAACCACACTGCATGTCCAATACAGCTTCTCCTATCATTGATTGTCCGAGGCCACCTGTCACCACACTGCATGTCCAATACAGCTTCTCCTATCATAGATTGTCCGAGGCCACCTGTGACCACACTGCATGTCCAATACAGCTTCTCCTATCATAGGATTGTCCGAGGCCACCTGTCACCACACTGCATGTCCAATACAGCTTCTCCTATCATAGATTGTCCGAGGCCACCTGTCACCACACTGCATGTCCAATACAGCTTCTCCTATCATAGATTGTCCGAGGCCACCTGTCACCACACTGCATGTCCAATACAGCTTCTCCTATCATAGATTGTCCGAGGCCACCTGTGACCACACTGCATGTCCAATACAGCTTCTCCTATCATAGATTGTCCGAGGACACCATACAGAGATTGTCCGACCACCACACTCTGTCACCACACTGCATGTCCAATGTCCTATCATAGATTGTCCGAGGCCACCTGTCACCACACTGCATGTCCAATACAGCTTCTCCTATCATAGATTGTCCGAGGCCACCTGTCACCACATCTATCCTATAGATGTCCAATACAGCTTCTCAATACAGCTCCTATCATAGATTGTCCGAGGCCACCTGTCACCACACTGCATGTCCAATACAGCTTCTCCTATCATAGATTGTCCGAGGCCACCTGTCACCACACTGCATGTCCAATACAGCTTCTCCTATCATAGATTGTCCGAGGCCACCTGTCACCACACTGCATGTCCAATGCAGCCTCTCCTATGATTGTCCGAGGCGACCTTAACCACACTGCATGTCCAATGTTTCTTCTCCTATCACTGATAGTCGGAGGTCATATATCCAGATCCAGATCTCAATCCAGTGATCAACATCATGAGCATCGATCGACGAAATTGGGATTCAACGAGTCTGGCCACCCGCTCCTGTTCGTCGCCTCTTACGCCTTGAATACTCGGGTTACTTGTCAAGACATTGAAGAGTGCTTCTCATTGCTTTGAAGGTCCGGGGCTACAATTCCTGACTTTGAATGTCCGAGACCAGAAGGTTTTATATAGAGAGATAGAGATTGAGGGCACTGCTTTGCGATGTTCTCCACTTTGTGTCACTGATTGTTACATATGGAGATGTATACAGTAATATTGGAACACTTAGTTTGAGAATATATAAGAAAATATGCGTGGATTAAATAGATCATTCACTCTACTGAAACTACAGTAAACAACGTTATAACGAAGACCCGAAAAACGAATTGACGGATATAACGAACTGTTTTTGGTCCACTTATTATGTATGTTATTTCTAGTATAACGAACTACGGTTATGACGAAACTGCCTTCAGCGGTAGGTTTGTGTTCTAACTGTGGGGACTGTATTATCATGCAACATCTTACAGACGCTTTAACTTGTCAACTTCGTGTTCATGTTCAATTTCAAGCTTTTGAACACCGATTTGAAACTTTTATGGTTTTCGTGTTGTACTGGCATACTAGACGGTTGACTTATCAATTTATAATGAGGGGCAGTGGGTTAGCTTAGTGGTTAAAGCATGCGCTCGTCACGCCGAACACCCGGGTTCCATTCCCCACATGGGTACAATGTGTGAAGCCCATTTCCGGTGTCCTTCGCCGTAATATTGCTGGAATATTGCTAAAAGCGGCGTAAAACCAAACTCACTCACTCACTTATCTATTTAACAACGTTATATACGGGAGATTACACTGTAAAACAATGAATTTTAAGGGCCTAGGAAATTTTTAAAAATGCTTAGTAATATTGATATTTGAACATGCTTGTAAATATAATCGCTGCTTCGATGTTTATACAGAGCTGACCGTCTGTTTCATATTGTTGTTTTTTAACGGGTTTGATTTGAGACAAAATACAAATTTGTTTCCTGTTTTGCACACACTTTTTGGCGTGGTCTATCATTACCTTGGCAATAAATCTTACGTTCTTATTTTGGTTACGTCTGATCAGAAACTACAAATAATGTCCTCTCAGTCCAATATACAGCTGTTAGGATACCGTACTTGTGTATTGAACTGCCGAGAGACCGTCCATTGGAACGATTGCCTGCACTCAGTTTTTCATTTCCATTTCAAATCTGTAGATGATGCAATTAAGTGAGTATTCTCGAGAGAGACTGTGCGGCGCTTGAGGAGATTTAATCACATATAGAACTTCTGCTTTCCTTTCTGTCTTGACGGCCAGCCATATTTATTTGGGAATATTATTAGGGATAAACATACTTTTCAGTTTAGAGCTAAGTTATATGTTGATTTAATCGCGATAAAGGGAATTTGAAACCAAAGGCACATCGGACTTGGTGTGTTTTGGATCCTTGCTGTCATGGCGGACACTGAATCCTTATCACAGTGTAAACGGGATTATCGTCATCATTGCGGCCACGGGGTCCTCGTCATCATGGCGGACACGGGATCCTCGTCATCATGGCGGACACGGGATCCTCGTCATCATAGCGGACACGGGGTCCTCACCATCATAGTGAACAAGGGATCCTCGTCATCATGGCGGACACGGGATCCTGGTCATCATGGCGGACACGGGATCCTCGTCATCATGGCGGACACGGGATCCTCGTCATCATAGCGGACACGGGATCCTGGTCATCATAGCGGACACGGGATCCTGGTCCTCATAGCGGACACGGGATCCTGGTCATCATGGCGGACACGGGATCCTCGTCATCATAGCGGACACGGGATCCTCGTCATCATAGCGGACACGGGATCCTCGTCATCATAGCGGACACGGGATCCTAGTCATCATGGCGGACACGGGATCCTGGTCATCATTGCGGACACGGGATCCTCGTCATCATAGCGGACACGGGATCCTCGTAATCATAGCGGACACAGGATCCTCGTCATCATGGTGGACACGGGATCCTGGCCATCATGGCGGACACGGGATCCTCGTCATCATGGCGGACACGGGATCCTCGACATCATAGCGGACACGGGATCCTGGCCATCATAGTGAACAAGGGATCCTCACTCATCATGGCGGACACGGGATCCTCACCATCATGGCGGACACGTGATCCTGTTCATCATGGGATAAACATACTTTTCAGTGTAGAGCTAAGTTATATGTTGATTTAATCGCGATTAAGGGAATTTGAAACCAAGGGCACAGCGAATTAGTGTGTTTTGGATCCTTGCTATCATGGCGGACACTGAATCCTCGCCATCACTGCGGACACCGAATCCTTATCTCAGGGTAAACGGGATTATCGTCATCATTGCGGCCACGGGGTCCTCACCATCACAGCGAACAAGGGATCCTCACCATCATGTCGGACACGGGATCCTTATCATCATTGCGGACATTGAATCCTTAGCACAGAGTAAACGGGATCATCGTCATCATTGCGGCCACGGGTCCTCACCATCATAGCGGACACGACATCCTCGTCATCATGGCAGACATGGGATCCTCGTCATCACGGCGGACATGGGATCCTCGTCATCACGGCGGACACTGGATCCTCTTCAGCGAGGTTGTTACGGGATCTTCATCAGAATCCCCCAAAATTCATACAACGCCCCTCGTTTCCCCCCCATTTCGTGATTGATCACATAGATTTGGGTACGTGTTCCGTAGTGACTCGCTAGTAAGGTAAAACGTAATATGTTTATAACGAACTAAAATTAGTGGTCCTGTTGAATTCGCTATAACCTTAGTTAACTGTACATAGCAAGGAGAAAATTATTAGCGGAACACAGTCACTCATAATTACATACTGAGCTTAAGACGAGCCTCAAAGCGGTGTGATACCTGAAATACATTTCTCAATATTTTGATATATTCCATAAAATGATGGAAGATATTCATTCCGTATTTTATAAGTGATGCATTTAGATAAAATTGATACAATTTAAATTTAATACAAAGGGATCAAAGCCTATCTTCCTTATAAATATATTATACCAGTTTCAAGTTTCAGTTTGGAGTCGGTGGTTTGAAGGGAAGTGTCCCTGTTCCATATTCCAACAAGACTATAGACTAACTCCGTGACAGATGATTGAGTGGACGTCACAATGCATGCCCAATCTCACGTTGCATGCATACTAAAGCGGCTGTTGTTTTCCTGCATGCACAAGTAAAGTCTGAGTAATCAACATCAGGGGAAGAATTGAGTGAGTTTAGTTTTACGCCGCACTCAGCAATATTCAAGCTACATGGCGGCGGTCTGTAAATAATCGAGTCTGGACCAGACAATCCAGTGATCAGCAGCATGCGCATCGATCTGTGCAATTGGGATACGATGACTTGTCAACCTAATCAGCGAGCCTGACCACCCGATCCCGTTAGTCACCCCTAACGACAAGCATGGGTTACTGAAGATCAGTTCTAACCCGGATCTTCACGGGTTTAAGGAAAGAAAGCTAAAACGTTGAGTTTATATGTACTTGATGCTTACGTCTGTGGTTCGGCGGACTGACATCGGGTTCTGTGATCAAATACAGACGGTGAAATGTGTCAGTTTTATCTGACAGGTTATACATTGTCATTGTTCATTGCGAAGAACTATTGAAAGTTAATATGCTGTTATAATTTTAATCCAGTGGTTAAATCTGAGGACAAGATTGAATCATTGAGCTTTGAACAACAACATGTCAGTATAATACCACGGCAGGTCAGTTTAACGGGGGAAGGAAGCCCGAAATAAATGCAGGTGTTAGACATTGACGCCAAAGGGCGAAAGAAAAAAACGAAAAACCAATAAACATATTCAGGAGGAATCATGGATTCGAACACCCGCTCATAATTGTTTAGCAGTCATAAGGGGAAGAAGACGTGATGGCCTCCAAAAAGTACCGACAGCCCAAGAGGCCTTGGATAAAGAAAGTGCTTTATGCAAAGCAAGTATCCTTATGGATGGTCTTTGATGATGAGTGAGTATGGTTTTACGCCGCTTTAAGCAATATTCCTGCAATATCATGGCGGGAGACACCTTTTATCGGCTTCACACATTGTACCTATGAGGGGAATCGAACCCGGGTCGTCGGCGGGATAAGCGAACCCTTTAACCACCTAGGCTACTCCACCGCCATTGTTTGATGAAGACCATCTTGGGCATGTGTTGCCATTGGTGTGCTAGCCACTGTCCGCGGTCCACGATGAGGATGGAGAGGTGCGGTCACAGTATAATCTGTAGTTCCGGAAGTTGACGCGTCTGGTGAAGCTTAAGACCACGCCATCACAATGACACCGATAGGTGCTCATCGACCAAACCTTGTCTGAACTGAGTCAGGCATTGTTCTCCTCCAGTATCATTTCATGTTAATCTTGAGCGAAATATTCAGGACGACTTGCCGTTGGATTTCATCCTTATACCCTTATAATTATTTCCAGTCCTATACATAGGTCGATACCGATACACCGGGGATCCCGTGACGAGGATCCCGTGTCCGCCGTGATGACGAGGATCCCATGTATGCCGTGATGACGAGGATCCCATGTCTGCCATGATGACGAGGATGTCGTGTCCGCTATGATGGTGAGGACCCGTGGCCGCAATGATGACGATCATCCCGTTTACTCTGTGATAAGGATTCACCAGCTGCACCCTGTATGGAACAAATTAAACCTCTCCCCTGAAATAAATATCTCCCCTTGCAAGTCATGTCCGTCAGAGTTTCAGCCCACCAGCAAATGATGTGGAGATATTTAAGCCGAAGTAATTCTTCTGTTCGGACTGCACATCCTGGTGATTGCAAAATATTATTTTTGTGCTAAAACATTGTATAGTTCAATATCTAATTTGTCTGTTCGTTCAATGTAGTCAGCAGAAACGTTGTATAAATCGTCCTAATGCTAATGTCGTTAACAGGTTTATAATCCTTTCAGTATGATGTTTGTTCTTCACCAAATGTTATGATCTCAGGTAATCAGAATCCGACGTTCATTTGTTAGGTAATATGAGCGTCTCTGATCCTGGCCATTACGAGATGACGCTCACATGTATTGTCTGGCCATGGATCAAATGCTAGGTAATGGTGAACCGTGTTGTCTCCGATGCCAGTGCCCACGGGATACATGAACAAGACCATGCATCACAAGAAAGGATGTGGACCGTATGAATGCTTTTAACAATGAGTCTGTCACATCTGCGATATCTTGTTACACTTAACCTCATTTTCTTGGAAAATGGTTTAAATTCCTTAAGGCTGTTCCCCCACATTAAGATAGCATAGTGTTATATAACTGAAATACAGTTCAGTGCGATGAACTTAGGCTCTCTGAGCTCCATCAGATGAAGAATGCTGAATGCACCTTGGTCATAAAATATTAACCTAAGCTGTCTCGGAGGTTGTGTGTCACTGTGTAGTAATCGAGAGAGACATGATGATACATGAATGTGCATTGCCTCAGAAATCGGACGGGGCGGTGGGGTAGCCTCGTGGTTGCTCGTCACGCCTAAGACTCAGGTTCGATTCCCCACATTGGTACAATTTGTTAAGCCCCTTTCTGATGTACCCCGCAATGATATTGCTGCAATATTGCTAAAAGTGGCGTAAAACTAAACTCAATCACTCAGAAATCAGACCCATGAACCACTGAACCGTATTCTCTCTCTCTCTCTCTCTCTCTCTCTCTCTCTCTCTCTCTCTCTCTCTCTCTCTCTCTCTCTCTCTCTCTCTCTCTCTCTCTCTCTCTCTCTCTCTCTCTCTCTCTCTCTCTCTCTCTCTCTCTCTCTCTCTCTCTCTCTCTCTCTCTCTCTCTCTCTCTCTCTCGTACTTTAGCAGCTCCTCAATCATTTGTAATTTTTGCATTTAAACAATTTGAATCGTAATCTGTATCCCTAGACATTGTAGATTATTTATGCCCATTTCATTTTCTTTCGAATTGTGCGTCTTCAAGGATGCTCTTCGATTAGATTCCCAGATCAACCCCTGAGGTTTCGTGTGTGTTTCTTTATTTTTCTTCAGGCTTTTCCTCGTCATTAATCAGCCAAGCCATGATATCACTGAAATGTTATTCGCAGGAAAGTCAAGCCCTTATGTAAAATAATATGAGCAAGGCGCGCAGGTAATATTCACCTTAAAGACATTAGGTTTTAGCAATTGATCCGAAACAAAGACGTCTTTTGCACGCCAAGTATCAGCCATCTAGATTTTGTATTTTCATTTGTAAACGTCCTGTCCCATTGCAATACATCTGATATAAATTGTTGTAAATATCTTGCAAATTACCCCAAACCGATATCGGAACATTATGTTTGGACACAGTGATGTCATCCACAGCCCTATGATGAAAATGCACGCTCAATCAAACTTATGCCTGTGACCCATATCTTCAGCCCTTGAAGATCCCGGGGGCGGTCGGGTAGCCTAATGGTTAAAGCGTTGGCCCGTCACGCCGAAGGCCCGGGTTCGAATCCCCACATGGGCACCATGTGTGACGCCCGTTTCTGGTGTCCCCCGCCGTGATATTGCTGGAATATTGCTAAAAGCGGCCTAAAACCAAACTCAGTCAGTCAGTCAGTTGAAGATCCCGGTTAGAACTGATCTTCAGCTACCCATGCTTACTACTGTAAGAGGCGACTATTGGGATCGGGTGATCAGGCTCGCTGACTTGGTTGACACATGTCATCGTATCCCAGTTGTGTAGATCGATGCTCATGATGTTGATCACTGGATTGTCTGGTCCAGACTCGACTATTTACAGACCGCCGCCATATAGCTGGAATAATACCCGTTGTCCCATTCAGAATAAGTCATCATGTAAAAAAAGGAAGCACTAAATATTTTACAATATGGTCAGTTTTGATTACTGGATAAAAATACATTTAAGAAACAAAAACATCTTACACAAAATCATCCAATCACAGCCGTCGAAAGGATCAATCTGCACTGAAGATTCCCTACGAAAAGTGCTTGCAAAACTACGGATTCTGATTTGGTGTAGTATAACCTTGACTGAAACCCTTTCGCAAATATGAAATTATATCCTACATCATCAGGAACTGATAAAAAGCCATATAACACCGATATCGTTCGGACTCTCTAGAGAGCTGATCACATGCTGTCCACCAATCATCTACGGGTTACTGATACTGTCCTCCTCACAACTGCATCCAGTGGTTATAAGCGGCAGTTGGTTCTGTCTCTGCGCGTCATTCCGCGAGGCTCGCTGCATAGTCGTATAAGGACGACTGTTGTAACGGTGGAAGGACGTTCACGCGCGACTGTTGGCGTTGTGAAACGACAGGACCAGGCTTCTTATTTGGAATTCTAAACTGGAAATTTATCCAAGACTTTGATTTATTCAACAAAGTCATGTCTACTACATGCCAAGCAAGTCAAAGGTAAGCATAATTATTTTTTACCCCTAAATCATACAGAAAGTGTGTTATAAAACCATTGAGTTTTGAAACAACAGTATGACTAATCAATTGATACTGTATTGTGACAAAACTTTGTGAAATTTAATTAAAATTGATTTTATAAGAAATCAAAAAAAAGCAAGAAATATCGCAGTGTTTCTACATATATGTCGTTGTATAGCCAAATGCATCCACCCTCTTCATTGGACGTGCTGGTTCCAGTGATGACCGCTTCTTCGATGCATTTTGTCGAACCCAAATAGTATAACAAATGTAACCCTACGTATTTATAAACAAGTTCTGGACACAGATAAGCTCCGTGGTGTTTCTACTATTGCACAGTGTGTGTACAGCGTGTGTACACTGGGTTGTCCACAGCGTAATTTGCTGGTTGCGTCAACCGACAATTGCTGTACCAACGGAATGGTATTGCAGAGCATGGTAATTATTATACTTCCTCGTAGATTAGGAATGTGACTTTCGCCATGACTGCGTACCCTTCAGTGACATTAAATATACATATAATAGGCGCATACGTAGTTAATACGATGATTGACGTAACCCTTCAGGTTACACTCGAGGTCATTGCCAGGCCAATTTTTTGCATTAATTCTACTGTCTGTCTAACACTGGGAATTAAGGAATTCCAAAGGTTTGTTAATTGACATAATAACAGTTAATCAAGAACACATAATTATGGCAGTTTCTTTACAGTGCACAGTTCGAAGCCTTTTAACATTGTAAATTAGTGAGGGGTGCGTGAGAATGGTTTTACGCCACTTTTAGCAATATTCCTGCAATATAACGGTTGGAGAAACCAGGAATGGGCTTCTCATGACATTGTAAATAGAGTTTACCATTCTTATAACTGCTTGTTATTAAATATTGTGTTATTTGACGCTGCTAGAAAAACCGATTAACTGTTAGGTAAGCCATCAACAGTCCAATCGCGGCATCCAACAGAACTATTATTCAGTTATCACGGTCAACCGACAAACTGGACGCTGACCATTGTTCAGGGCCAAGATTTTCGAAGCTCTCTTAGCGCTAAGATAGTCGTAAGTTAATGCTAATGTTAATGTATGGCACTTACGACTATCTTAGCGCTAAGGGAGCTTCGAAATTCTAGGCCCTGTTTGTCTGTTCGTTGCTTAACGCCGCACTATTCCAGCTATATGGGGGCGGTCTGTAAATAATCGAGTCTGGAGTGAGCGAGTTCAGTTTTACGCCGCTTTTAGCAATATTCCAGAAATATCACGGCGGGGGACACCAGAAATGGGCTTCACACGTTGTACCCATGTAGAGAATCGAACCCAGGTCTTCGGCGTGACGAGCGAACGCTTTAACCACTAAGCTACCTCACCGCCCCTCGAATCTGGACCAGACATTCCCGCATCATAAGCATCACGAGCTTCAATCTACGAATTTGGTATACGATGACATGTGTTAACCAAGAGAATAGCTATGTAACAATGTTCTCGCTGCAAGGTTGTCAAGAAGTGCCTACCTAAACCCATACGTTCACGTCCGAGTGCTTCTAACAGTTCACGGACCATAAATATATTGTCTTAAAACTTAAGAAGAATATTACCCGTATTTTGTCAATGAAATACCGATTCAAGATGTTATTGGCACACTGTCCATGAGCAATAATGTAAGCTCATTGACCATGCACAGACAATTTTATTGGTAACGCTGTATGAATTACAACGACACCTTCGATTGACAATTTTCTATCAACTATTTGTGCCTTCATGGAACATCAAACGTTTACTACTACTACTACTACTACTACTACTACTACTACTACTACTACTACTACTACTACTACTACCACCACCACCAAGACCACCACCACCACCACGGAGATCCGGGTTAGAATTGGTCTTCAGCAACCCTTGTTAGGTGACTAACGAAACCGGGTGGTCAGACTCACTGACCTAGTTAACACATGTCATCGTGTCCACTAAATTGATGGTTCACTTTCTACAGGCGATCTTAATTCCTATACAATTGTAAATCTAGTATTCCCTGCATGTCTAAGACTGCTTCCTGGGTTCGAGACCGAATATCATAAACAGTGTTTCTTACGAACATTCCATACGTATATGTAGTTCGTCTCTTCCGATAATCATCTATATAATTCCACAGGCCACTGTGTCCTCCAAGACCGTTCTGTCCTCTCGTGACATTACTAAACTTACAGAATAAGTGATTTTCTAACCTTTTGCTAGTAGTGCTCTTAGAGCATATCTTACATTTACAGTCCAGAGTACTAGTTCTACTTTCTGAGCCTCCTCAATCTTAACCACAGACTGACGGATATGTGAATCACTTACATTAATGTACTTATCCCGTTCCATCAGTCGGTACTGCGAACTCTCAACAGAATAATCGGATACCATTTTCGTAAAAAATCCTATCTGGTCAAGCCATCAACTTGACCTAAACCAGGACATACTTTTGACTTAAACCAGGTCAACCTCAGAAGATCCTCGAAAGTCGGTTATGATGTTGAGCCATCCCTTAAAGACGACGTTCATGTAATCTGCTGTCGCTGTAGAGGACGTTGTCGTGTCACCGATGACTGTCAAGATCCCTGTGGTCCTAATTGCCGACCACCAGGATCAATAGAGGGGAGCTGGTCACCGAGCCTTTTATTTGTTGAGACCGACTAAAGAGATCCACGTCCGTTACACCACCTTACACAACCCAGACTTCCGAGTCCAGACTTGGGCTCACAAACACCGATTGATCAGTCTCGAGTTCCAGCTGCTGGGAATAAACCAAATAAATCAATTGAAAACGTTTTTCGATACCGATTAATTTCAGAATAAGAACGTTCTTGATGACTCTTTCGTGGGAATGGATTGCTCTTTCTCATTTTTGTGGCAATCTTTGTTCCGGGAGATATGAATGTATTTACTTAAACGCTTCCTCTTTGGGCTTATATGTTTCCAGATATCCTAAGCTTGATGATATGGACCCAATAGTCTTTCTTAAACGCTCTTTGTCGTGCAAAGCTGTTTTAGTGCACCTTTTTGCAGTGTAGGTTCATACATCTTTAACCTTGAATAATATACTGTTTGCATGTTGCCGTGTCATTTAGCATAGAGCAATAGCTGCGTCCGTTATTTTTTATGTAGCATGTCACAGAGGTGGGTCAGATGGTTGTATGTTTTCTGTACAGCAGTATGGCTCTACAAAATATATCCACAATTTGACCAAGATGATGTACATGTAGCCGTGCACCAGAATACGAAAACGGAGTATTTGAGTGACGACCGAGCATGCTCTTTCTACCAAGACTTCAAGATCGTCATAAGGTTATTGGTCTTTTTTATCATGGTTAAACATTCCAGGATTCAGTAGGGCCGCTAAAAGACTTATTGGTAGACACTCGGAGTACATTTCCGGATTTGAAATGAACAACTGACCTGTCTTTGTGTTTAAGACGGGCGCCACATCTTCGCCAACACCTGGGGGTATCTCTGTTTGACAATGATTAACAGACTAATGCTTATGATATATTGGCTATAGCACAATGGACTCTTTTTCAGCTTAACTGTATATGACTATGGTTTGGTTCGTTTTGAGTGATATTTATGGAATCCTGGAAGGGACATTGTCGCGTTGTCGCCCTCTCAAATACAAGCAAAATGAGGCAAAATTAACCAAAACGCGACACGCGACATCGTGACAATGATACAAATTGGCGAAATGGCGAAATGTCGCGTTGTCGCGATGTCGCGACAATGTCCCTTCTCGGATTCCACAGATACTAGACTGAGTTAGCACAATGGTGGACATGCAATAATATATGCATCAAGATTAAGAGTAATATGCTTTGCAAAGGAGAATACTAGTATATAGATAGATATAGATCCGATATAGATCAAAAGTTTTTTCGTAAATACATTCAACCATCAAGATGTTGAATGGCGTGAGTTAGGCACCGACCTTCTGGTACTTTGGTGTGCTTGAAAATATAATCATCAATAAGATATTTGAAATACAATTTAATATCAATTTTCTGCAAAAGAAAACCTTAATTGGTGAGTTTAGTAAGAAGACCATACAAATAGTCTCCATACGAATTCCCAGAACAGTATATATCAACTTGCTTCCTATTCTTTTTTTTTTTTTTTTGGGGTCATGACATGAAATAATGTTTTTTCACACAAAGGAGTTACAAAGGACAAATGTTTGTTTTTTTACGGAGCGCTCAGCAATATTCCAGATACCTGATGGCCTTCAGTGAAGAATAGACTGTGAATGCTCGCTGACTGAACCACAATCCCACAATGCATCCGTGGAATGTCCCGTGACTAGTCAACTTCATCTGGATTTACTGTTCTAAATGTACGTTGGTAGTAGAAGTACGACGTTCACATTGCCCAGTGTGGTTTACGATAATCACAGACGAAACTAAAATAATATTGAGAAGATATTTAGCCCGTACGTAGACCGTATTCAAACTGTTTATCATTTGTTTTCACGGCAACGTGCGTCTTAACGTAGGTGGGTCAGAAACGTTAGATAGCCCTCAACGAGGATTGCCAATTTAGGTCACCGACGCCGTCTCTTTTCTGTTTGTTTTCTGCCTAGATTAATTCCTGTGTGTATTAAATTTGGCATCATATAATAGGAATACAGTTCGCTCTACCCCGATGTATAGTGTAATACAGTACACTTTTGCCCTAAACTATTGTAGGTAAATTACGAGGACGCTTGCGTCAGAGTGCTTTAACGTTATAATAGTTCAGGACAAAAGGTTCTTTACTACACTATACACGGGGATAGAGCAAACTGTGTTTTTTTATTATTATTATTATTATTATTATTATTATTATTATTATTAAAAGTGTTGTCTAATATATTCAAAACTACAAGAAGTAAGAATACAGGAATACAACAGGTTCCTGTTTGTGGTGGACACGAAGACACAGCATTCAGACTCATACAGACATATAGATTTGGTAAACATTGTATTGGAAAGAAATGTCATGCGGTATTCGGCATCAATGCAGATAAATCCAGACAGAGCACATTATAACCAGAACTGATGGCAAAATACATAATGACAAGCAAAAAAGATCAGTGGTTGCAAAGAACGGTCATTAAACACATTTTGTAAACATCAGAAGTTTCCCGACAAATGTAGGTCCAAGTCGTGTTATGTCAGACAGAGGATCAGTGAACGAATAACAGAAAACAACGTCGGCAGGAACGTCTTTACAACAAGGCGCGGCTTCAGACTTCAATGTTTATTGATTTTTCCACCACTAACAGTGTAGGTGTCTCATGTCGTGGGTCTTTGGCGTCTTTCTTTATCGATTTGTTAATGATTTTATCCCATTTCCATATATCTCCATATGTAGTCTCTAAATTATCTTAATATGCGTTCTATTTGACAGAAGACGTCCAGATCACGGAGTTTCTTTGTTCGTTTGGAAGGTTCTATGCACATAAACGCTCTCATTAAAAGAAACAAGCTGAATTCCCAGTAACAGTACAGTGCCACCACCACTTGTTTGGGGCAAAACTCGACTGAAATGACGATCAGGTGGTCTGGTTCTGTGACATTCATTGATTGCCATTTGTGATGATGAAGACGTTGATCACTTTTACTGGTTTCAGCCATTGGTTTGCCTGGTTCAGATTTGTATATTTTTAACCATTGGTGTGTATGGTTCAGATTTGTATATTTTTCAGCCATTTGTTTGTTTGGTTCAGATTTGTATATTTTTAACCATTGGTGTGTATGGTTCAGATTTGTATATTTTTCAGCCATTGGTTTGCCTGGTTCAGATTTGTATATTGTTCAGCCAGAATAGTTCAGTGTAAAACTCCTTGAAACATGCTGTGGGGTAGCATAATGGTTGATGGGTCTGCTCATAACACTACAAATCTGGGTTTGATTCCCCTCATGGGTACAATGTGTGAAGCTCATTTCTTGGGTCCCCCGCCGTGATATTGCTGGAATATTGCTAAAAGCGCCGTAATCTGGAATAATGGTTTAAGGTGGCAAGAATTCCAGGTTTTGTAAACATATGTCATCCGTACAGCAGGAGTAGGCGCAGACGTTCCGTGTTTGTTAACAACAAAGGGGGATAACCCCAAATCGCACTTCCTGTTACAATGTGGCCACAATATCGCTGGACATTTTACCTGCGCTTCAATCAATGGCTGCCACTGTCAAAATACCGGAACACCAGTGCATATGTAACAGGGCGCGGGGTCATCCCATCGATGGCATACCTTTTCCGATTGCTGACGGTGTTAACCTCTTTGGTCATGGGGAATCCATGGTTCGAATCCATGCACGGGACTCTGAAATTTATTTGGCTCTACTTTGGTGACTTCTTGTGAGATTTGCGCAGGAGGAGCATCTAGAAATCTAATCTTGTTAAATTGAACTTGGGAACGAAACAGCAGAAAACATTTTTTGACATTTTGAAATTCAATGTGCTGCTATTTTAGTAGATTACAAAAATATTGTCTTCTACTGTATCCCCATGGGATTTACATACATAATATAAGTGAGGTCTGTCAGTGTGGCAAGAAAAGTGCCTTTGCCATACTCATCCTTAACTACGTCAGCAGTATTCCCGCTGAATTAATCCTTAACTGTGACTGGATCTATCAGGCAAGATCTGACAACTCCGAAAAAATAGGTCGCATTAGGTGAACCCTTGGCGAACTATGAGTGTCCAAACGAATGGAGGATAGAGACGTTTTGAGCCAATCAGATGACACCATTCTCAAACAACTTCATATTGCCAATAATGCCATCGTTATCACTTTCATTCCGGAAGCCCGTAAACTTCATTTTCGAAAAAGAGGCATTAGTATTGTTGCTTGGAATATTTAACTCGCTGGTAAGGATACTGTATAAGCCTCCACACTGATTTCAACTTTGTCGTTTAACATCGCACTACAGCTATATGACAGCTGTCTGTAAACAATCGCATTAGGATTCGATGAGTGAGTGAGTGAGTTTGGTTTTACGCAGCTTTTAGCAATATTCCAGCAACATCACGGCGGGGGACACCAGAAATAGGCTTCACACAATGTACCCATGTGGGGATTCGAACCCGGGTCTTCGGCGTGACGAGCGAACGCTTTAACCACTAGGCTACCCCCACCGCCCCTAGGATTCGATGATATCTGTCAACAAGGTCAGTAAGCCTGACCACCCCGTACGGCAAGGATCATAATCAGGAGACGTGATCCTATATTGGAATGACTCTCAGATCTTGACAGATAGCGATTTGAACTTAATGCGATTATGTCAGATGAGCCTGTTTGGAATAAGACACCGAGTGTCCTCATAGTTGCAACCACTAGTCTGTTCGAGTAGATGCTACAAAACAGGCTACAATCATACTGCTGATTATCGCGGTGTAAAACAACATGCACTCCTATCTCACAGATTTCAAATACCGGTGAAAGAGAAACCATATTCAACCACTGCTTTAAACTATAACTTTGTGGACTGTAACTTCATCTCACCAACAGGGATGGATTAATCCCACATGCCTGCAGCGCTAAGTCCCCATGTCACAGAGCACAGAAACCATGTTAAATCTTACAAAATCCTAAGGAACATTTCCTCGATAATAAGCTTAGAGGATCACAGAGTACATGCAGCTCTACACAACAGGAAGGTGAGTAGGTTGGATGCGTTATTGTTAATGGGCAGTTGCTGCTGCTGATTCTTCTCTGAATGACCTCTTTTTATCAAAGATGATAATAACAACTGTAGGCTTGAGTGGCTGGTCTTGATCTCTGGAATAGTGGAGCTTGCTTTGACGAGAGATCAGGTCAGAAGAAATCGTGAACAACACGAGTAGTCTGGAGACTTTCGGTGAAGTCGATTCGAGGAAAGCTACCATTTTAATTATTTGTCAGAGGTACTAAATCATATGACCGCCTCCGTGGTGTAGTGGTTTGAGCGTCCACCCGGAGTGCGGAAGGTCGCGGGTTCGATCCCTGACCGCGTCATACCAAAAGATGTTAAAATATGGTACTTGTTGGTCCCTGCCTGGCACTCGGCATTTTTGGGTACAACAAGGACTGGTCGGCTCGGAGTCAGTATAATGTGTCTGAGTGGGGTATTCATGCTTCCCTCCGGCATGGTATCTCAGTGGGCTAGCACTATAAAGCCGGCTTCAGTCTGGGCTAGTATAAGCAGCCGCACATACACATACACACGCATGCACGTCGTCATATGAGCGAAATATTCTCAAGCACGACGTTAAACCCAATTTCACCTCACCTCACCTAAGTCAAATAATATTATGTATATCTCGATTGTTATCCGGTTCAAAGTTTTGGTTTGGTTTGTTGTTTAACGCTGCACTCATCAATATTTCAGATAGAGGTTACAGATGCTGCAGTTGGAACTGGGCCGCCGTTATCGCGAGGTCTCAGTGTCATGACACCCGTGAAGGTCCGGGTTAGAATATTGATCTTCAGTAACCCATGCTTGTCGTAAGAGGCGACTAACGGGATCGGGTGGTCAGGCTCGCTGACACATGTTATCGGTTCCCAATTGCGCAAATTGATGCTCATGCTGTTGATCAGTGGATTGTCTGGTCCAGCCTCGATTATTTACAGACCGCAGCCATATAGCTGGAATATTGTTGAGTGTGGCGTTATACTAAACTCACTCACTCACTCACTCAGTGTCATGACTACTTTTCTTATATTTGTTCAACTTGTTATACAGCTGGAATATTCTTGGTACAGGACTGATTAAAAAACAAACAAACAAACATCAATCTGCCACCTGTCCGTGTAACCAGGCAACGGGTGGCTCATTCGTCTAAGGTCCTAAATTCAGCTTCAGAATCCTATATGGCGGTGGAGTAGCCAAGTGGTTAAGGCGTAGACTCGTCACGCCAAAGACCCGGGTTCGATTCCCCACATAGGTACAATGTGTGAAGCCCATTTCTGGTGTAGCCCGCCGTGATATTACTGGAATATTGCTAAAAGCGGCGTAAAACTAAACTCACTCACTCACTCAGAATCCTATAATCATGGGTTCTAATCAGAGATTCGTCCAGTTCCTGGTTTGCCTGCACCATAGCGTTGCTGGTGGGAATTGGTCACAGTAGTAATAGTCTTCAAACAGCCTCACTTCAGGATCTCCACTGACATTAAGTAGACACTGATGCTGTTCAAAGCCGTCTACACAGCATTACTCTCCGTCTTGAAAGAAATACCCAACCACACAACAGAAAAGCCTGTTGATCAGGACAGAAATCTGTATTCGTGTCATCTGGTATGGACAACGAAGCACATAATCAAATCAATGTTCTTGTCGAAAGCAGATTACGCCAGACCTCCATCTGTAATGCTACTCCAAGTGGAGATTATATAATGCCGTGTTTGCCATTATCCAATTTCTGCTGGATGAGCTCCAGGCTTCTCCCTGGAGTAATTACGCAGCAAACAGAGCCCGTGTCCACAACTCATTAAACGCCTAGGAAATATTATCTTAAAGCACGGTTCAACTAAATATGGAAATCTCTTGAACTGTCAAACTCCGACTCACAAAACTTCGTGAAAGCAGATTGGTAATATGAATATACGATTGCATTTTACATTTATTTCTTAAATAAAAAGCCTCGGGCAAACAATTTAAATTTCATTGTGTTATATCGGGTGCATGGATACATGTCACACACCTACTACCAGATTCCACAAGGTGTAAAGACAACATAAGCAGTGAAACATTATGAATAGATCACTAAGAATCAGTGATGACACCAGGTGTTCACGAAAGGGGTAAGCATGTTCTGCCCTACATTTTGCATCCTCCACTCACACGGTGTTCATATACAGTAAGTATTTGTTATCAGACGCTGCACAGCAGTACGCCTGACACACAACGACGGCCCTAAGTCTTCATCAGATAATCAAAGGATGGACCAGACAATCAATGGACACGACAGCATATTTACTGAGTTTCATGAATGAACAAGGACGTTAAGGATATGATACCCCAAACGACATTAAAAGGTTCCGACAAGAGACTTCACCAAACCCAACGTCCAAAGAAAAACCATTTCGTTCAGTATCTCATGACATATCGATTTTAATGTTTACATTATTAATAGATGAGCACGTCGGTTGCCTTTCGTCCACAACGCCAGTTTGCAGATTTGTGTTTGGTAGTATGTTTACAAACAGCGCAATCTATTACCTTCAGCACGCGCGTTTCCGATCAATTCAAGGTCATTTGACACAACCACTTCCTGTGCAGGTAAGATACTGATTAGACTGAATCATGTCAAATGGTGTACAGACAGGCCGTCATGGCACTTTGTCTGTGATGTAGAGCAAGACAAATACATCAGGTTAGTACAACCATCAGCTGCGATCGCTGCAATTGGAAACACGGGATAGGATCTCATTCAGACAGAAAAAATAACAGAAATTATTCGTGTTCACCTGGGTCTTTCCGGACCATTTCCTGAATCTGACAAGAGTTTGATATAAAAGCATATAGCTAATGTTGGCCGGATGTATTAACCGTATTCAAATCGACACATAAACATTTGAAGATGTTACCGATATTGATGTTTTTCTAAAACTCCCGAATGACACAACAACATAAATATGCTGAAGGTCTTTAAAAGCATACCTTTTCTATATTCATTAGCTAAAAGCAGAGTCGTTTTTAAATATCCGACTGTATGATATGAGAATGGATGCATGATGGATGGAACTACCAATGAAAACGGTTGAACATGTCATCGTATCCCAACTGCGTATGTCGATGTCCATGCTGTTGATCACCGGATTGTCTTGTCCAGACTCAATTACTTACATATAACGCCGCCATATAGCATAAACAACCAACCAACCATTCAAAATGTAATGATTCCAGGTGTTTGTGTCGTACCCGATTGGTGGCACCCATCACACACACATGCAAAGGCTAGTCAATTGTTCACCCGAAAAATCACGGAGACATATGGTACATGTACATAAATATGGAGTTACATCGGACATAATTTTCACTGTTGCGCTAATTGTGAAATGTCCCCCATATGTCAGCTAAACAACGAAGTGAAACCTCTCCTCTAAGCTTTGACTGTTGTAACATTGATTAAACGAGTCATATGGCGGTCTTTGAAATCTTTGTGGAAGGAACATGCTCGATTGTTCCTTGAAAAATGCCTGATATGTAGAAAAGTTAGGTGGGGTTACTTGAATTTTTTTTTACATGAAGGAGAAATTGACTCTTTCAAAGTATCCCTCTTGTCAGACAGTATCATAATGAAGTTTTAATTGTCACTAAATCTTTATGCATAGCTCTAGATGAGAAACAGATAAGGAGGTTTATAAGTGGCTATACGACCATTATTCAACGATATCTGATCATCGATGAATCTGAAGCCTAATTTAAATGTCTTTGCTTGTTTTGACTTTGCTGCTCCAGAAATTCCGTGCCAAATGCTTTAAGAAGAGTATGAGCAAGACGCGGAGCATTGGGCCTATGTGCCAATACCTTCTTCCGGGGTGAGAAGTCTAACACCTAATTTTTTTGTTGCCAATGAGGACATTCAGCATTATTGTCTAAGAACAACATTTGCTTTTATTTTTGACATGTCTGAAACTTCTGTTTCTGAGACGTGGTCATCATGTTTAGTAATGAATGAATGGGTCAAGGCATGAGGTTTTTCCCTAAGTTAAAATATATTTGACAGAAGTTTGCTGTTCTTAGTGTTTTATTTCAAGAAAGTCACCCCTTCAGTGCATTAGAGAATTAAGACTAACCTTTGGGGCATGATTTGGTGCTACATTTGCTGGGTCCAGAACTCTATTTCTCTCTCTTGTTTGGATTATCATTGAGCTTTGAAATCTAGTACAAAACAAGGAATGAACATATTAAGTATCGACATTTGGTAGTGCTGATGCATAGTTTTTGCAGATCCTCCTCAGTTAACATACTCGCTTCAAACAGAGCAATTGTTTACATCAAGTTCTTTGATCAAACAATGAATAGGTAATGCTCATATGTAATGGATACATATTTGAAGCATTGTCAGTTACAAACGAAGAAGCTGGGTGACAGATGACTGTCATAAAGGATATTATTCCCGTACCGAACCTCCATCCTCTCTTACAGCTCTGTTGGCTCATTTTGGGGATATCTATTATTATACTGCTGCAAAGAATGTGTGATCCAAATTTGAAGGCGTTTGTTTGGAGATTAATTCCATGACTTGATTTAGAAACTTTGATCGCAAACAGCATATGTGGCTTCCTGAGATTACTTGACCACCGACCGACCTTTTCATGTTCTGATAGGAATGCTTTTAAAAGACAAATTATGATTTTCACAAAACAACCCATCCACCCACCTCTCCGTTTAATGTCAACCTGTTAGTCCCATACACGGCTAGGTATGAATATGTCATGGTGTACCAAGAGTAATGAAGGCTCTTTCGAGTGGCCAAGTTATTGCTTGGCGGTCAGTGATTGGGGTGACATTTGAAATTACCCTTCGAACAGCCTATATAAAACGCTTATTATCTTCGTTTTTCCCAATCATGGAAGGTAATACGAAGATCGGAAGTCCATTGCATCCGGTGGTTCGGATTTCCTTTTGCGTCTACACCAGCATTTAGACACCTCACATTGTCTGACAGCAATTTTTCCGGGGACAGTTATCTCTATTGATCTAAATGATAATAGACAAGTGATATGTTTGCAGAGAGTTAGGGATTCCTATCTCGAGTGTCTGTACAACATAGCAGTGATGGGCGTGACGTTTACTTTAAGCAAGGCGTGTATAGGATCATTAGCATCTTCGTATTCTCAGATCGTTGCATTTACAAAAAATAAATACCTCTCTTTATTGACATTAACGATTGATGTCTAAAATTTTAAACGACCTCCATCTGAAAAGTACGCTTAATGAGCAGTAATAATATTTTGATGTGACATTAATATTGTGAACAGATCTAAAAGATAAGCATCAAACATTTGAGAGTACTCAATCAATCTTTTCGTCTGTAACTTATCCCCCGAAGGATCTTACTTTGTAAAGATTAAACCACTGATTGGTGGCTATCATGAAATTAGCGCTCTGAGGATTGGAAAGACAGTATTTCTCTGAAACAATTATGTAAAGACCTTTTGACGGAATCTGCGCCTATTTTAGCACTGGCTTAATACCACGGAGCGGTGAAGGATTTACGGACATATTTGTGATTCGGGCATTGGTCTGATTTAAGACACGCATAAATCAGCTAAGACGAACCGCTCTCTGTCCTTTGATGACCATCTTCAGGGACGAGTGCATAAATAGAATGGACCCGTGTCTCGTGTGTTGCTATTTTCGCTGGTAAGTGTTAAAATATAATATAGTGCCCAATTCTTATAAACTAATGTCATCCATATTCACAGAATATTTGGTCTACTCGTGTCAACACTTTTTTATAACCCGCATCAACATTGATCAAAGTATGTGTCGTTGGTTTGATCAGCAAAATCACGAACTGGACGCCTGGTATCAACCATAGAACATGTTATCATCACTATTGTATTTGAAAACGGCATTTGTGTATTTCAAACAGCTGATGTCACCCCAGTTTCTTATCAGTAAATGTCACTGTTTTGATCTCTTCTTGCCATCACTGTTTTGATCATTCGGTTTGATCAATTTTTCATTGCAAATTAACGCCTCCATATTATTGATAACATGGTGGCATTACTATTTGAATCAAATGGTTACGTCACTGTTTTGATCACATCACGTGTCCTTATTTTTGATCATTTGGTGACATCATTTTCCGCAATAAATTTTTATAATCATTTTTGTTGGTTTATTCACTCCCGGATTTGAATGTTTTGGAAGCGCTAGATTTAAGATTCAACCATCACATAAACAATAAACGGTAAACGCTGTGACATACTGCAGAGACTTTAAAGTACACAACGTTGATCATAATCAACGGTACAACAGATGGGAGTTGGTTTTATGTTGACTACCCAGCGAGAAGTCGGGAAGTGTGTCTCTGAAAAACAGCAGCTGTTTGGCGCAGTGCAATTTATTTCTATAAAACAAGCGACAAACCAATTTCATGAGTCAGACACCCTTTGAACCAGTGTCCTGCTACAAAAATCGATAGGAAAACAAATTAAGCATGTAGTGTATCACTTATTCTAATAGCCGTGCAGCGCTAACGTGGGAACATGAGTCTGCTTGGCTGAAGAGGGTTTATCACACACCTCTAAGCACATGCTCCATCAGACAGAGATATGTGTGTTGCCCGCACCGTGTGACTTGTACCGTTAGTAACAGTTAAAGGGTAACGGTATGGGGGGATTGGGATCCAGCGTTACTCCACATTTCATTAATGTGACTGTTTCTAAAGAGCCCTGTCTTGTGTTCATAAACTAGTGCGGCAATAACAGAAGAATATTAACGGCATCAAAAAGGCCATCATCACCATCGTCGCTACTGTCATCGGTATTTGGGGCGTTGTGGTAGCCTAGTGCTTAAAGCGTTCACACGTCACGTCGAAGACCCGGGTTCGATTCCCCACATGGGTACAATGTATGAAGCTCATTTCTGGTGTCCACCGCCGTGATATTACTGGAATGTTGCTTAAAACGTCGTAAAAGTATATTAACACACTCATTGTCATTATTTACAAATTAAAATCTATACGTGAAGCAAAGAGGGCTCGGGTAATCCTGATACAGGCAGGCTGGTTAGGTTCATCATCAGCTCAAGGCCCTCTTTACACGCAGACCAGACAGCGAAAGTATTTTCTCCCAGGAAGCGCTGTCCAGTCGAACTTTTGCCAAGAATACCCTACATTGCAGCCTTCTGCATGAGTGTCGGAAAGGCCGTGGTCCCGATGGAGGACCCTGGCACGCTCCAGATTTGCGTCAAGAGATCAGGAGGTACCAAACCAATGACACCGAAAACAATGGGGAGCCTGGCGAAAGTGTACTTGGGATGCAAGCGAAACGTTTCAAAGGTCCTCATATTTATCATGCTTTTCCTGATTTTTTTTGCAATCACTTTACTATCAAAAGAGACAGACAATTCAATAGCATACCAAATTTCACTGGCTTTATCAAAAAGAACAAGATCTGGTCTGTTGGCTGGAATTCATGGCCTGTTCCAAAGAGGTTTACAAGCGTCATTTTCCATGACCACCTGGATATGTTAGACCCCGGGGTCTAGACGGCAATAACACTGCAAGATATGTTGTCTGTAACAAGAAAGGACATCCACTGACAGACTCAGCTATTTTATTACACAGTCAATATTTCATGTCAACATTGGGATGTGACAGTGGGATATGACTGGTCATTTAAAAAAGAGTGAGTGAGTGAGTTTAGCTTTACGCCGCACTCAGCAATATTCCAGCTATATGGCGGCGGTCTGTAAATAATCGAGTCTGGACCAGACAATCCAGTGATCAACATCATGAGCATCGATCTGCGCAATTGGGAACCGATGACATGTGTCAACCAAGCCAGCGAGCCTGACCACCCGATCCCATTAGTCGCCTCTTACGACAAGCATGGGTTACTGAAGGTTCATTCTAACCCGGACCTTCACGGGTATTTTTAAAAAAGAAAGCCCTCTGTTTCACTTTTAAGACCATCCGTATTATTAACGTCACTATCATTTTGTCAAAGATATTCAGACTGCCAATTAAGTGTCTGCGTCAACTGCTGACGTTGAGATCTCGTTGAACTCTTCCCTTATGTGTGTCGACGCATGTCGTATAATGGCCCATTACATTGGTCCCTAATCTCGAGTTTTTCTAACACAACCGATCCTTTCTACAGCGTCCCTCTGTTCTGCCTTGATAGAGGACCACGACACTGTATCATTTCATAATGTTATCCATGTAGTTAGGATGCGCATTAACACAACACAACGACCCACCATCAATGTCCACGCGTATTTGATCGGCGCCTATCAGAATAGATCCGTTGCCACACAACGTCCTGCTTCTGTGAGCGACATCATTAGCGGTGGAAACAACAAGGCCGATATAATCAGGGGCCGGATATGACAGGGTGTTTGATAGGCTGTTGAAGATCTTCCATCTCAGCTGCATCGACATCGACATTGACACTCCACAACACTGTCAAGAACATGAGATGTAACATACGTTATATTTGGGATTACACTTTCTTAGTAAAGTACAGATTCTAGTACTTTTTGGGTTGAGTCCCATCCGGGATTCGAACCCACACCCTCAGAGTCAGGCACCTAATCGCCAGCACACAAAGTCAGACGCCTAGACCGCTCAGCCACCGCGGCTTCCACAAAAATGGAAGTCTGACAACTGGTAGTCTAGACTGCGGACTTTGTGTACCCCTCTGATAAGTGAAAAGTACTAGAAGTACTAGAATCTGTACTTTACTAAGAAAGTGTAATCCCAAATATAACATATGTTACATTTGACCACTTTCTAAAAATGGCATTGTGTATTTCATAGCTTTCGTGGGAGCCGTGCCAATTAACACTTATCAGAGGGGTACACAAAGTCTAGACTACCAGTTGTCCGACTTCCACTTTTGTGGAAGCCGCGGTGGCTGAGCAGTCTAGGCGTCTGACTTTGTGTGCTGGCGATTAGGTGCCTGACTCTGAGGGTGTGGGTTCGAATCCCGGATGGCACTCAACCCAAAAAGTACTAGAATCTGTACTTTACTAAGAAAGTGTAATCCCAAATATAACGTATGTTACATTTGACAACTTTCTAAAAATAGCATTGTGTATTTCATAACATGAGATGAATTTGGTAAACATACAAAATAAGGAAACTCAGTTTAAGTTTACCTGGCCCCGATTTCTCGAAACATACTTAAGTTTTAACTCAAATTTCAAACTGAGTTTGACAATTTGAAACAGCTGGATTTTTATCTCAGCTGCATTTTTTAAATATAAAAGCCCAAACAACTTAATTATTCTATTCACCAAACACAAATTGTCTACTATGTTTGAGTTTAATATCGATTTCAGTTCATTCTGGGAAATGCGTTTTCTCAAATATGAGTAAAAACTCTAACTTAAGTCAAAACTCAGACTTAAGTTTGTTTCGAGAAATCGGGGCCTGAGCTACCTTCATTAATTTACTGGTCAACTATTTTATCAAAAATCCATGCTTCCATTCAAACTATGACCCATTCCAACTTTATTTAAATTTCTCAAAGTAGAACATTTGCCTGTTCTGGCAATGTGCCTGAACTTCAGGTTCGTTTGTCTACAAGTTCAAGTACGATGATGTAAATATATCCAGAAGCAATAGTTTTGGGTTAGCCTCGTCGTTAAACCGTTCGTTTGTCACGTCGAAGACCGACGTTCGATTCCCCATGTTTACAATTTGTGAATCCCATGTGAAGCCCAGTATACCTTCAATATCGCTTAAAGCACAAAGCCATTCTCACTGTCGTTCTCTCACTAGCTTACTTGATTTTACCCCTCAATTGAGACAATGTCGCAGCTTTAAACGGGGTATTGTTGCCACGTATAGCCCTAGACTGGAAGTGGGATGTAGGAGCAGAATACACCTTCATGTGATATCATGCCTCCATGTACTTGCATCGAACATCGCCAGTTTCAAAGTGATGTGTGTACTTTGTCTTCTAATGATTTTCGGATTTGATGCTTATTCTATGATTATTTGTTGTCAACATTACATTCAGCGATATTCCGGCTATAACAGGGAGGTCTCTAAATAATCGAGTGTGAACTAGAAAATCCAGTCATACAGTTCAGTCTATGCAATTAGGATACTTCAAGCACACATCTTTGCAGCTAAAATAGATGCTATTATATCACCTCACCGACTTCTGTCTTCTTCTCCCTGATGATGGCGCCTGAGGTAAACATTACCCTCACCAATCATTTTTTTAAAAATCAAACAAACCCTTTGGTGTTCCAACAGGAATATTGTTTTTAAACCAATTCCGAAAAAAAATAACACTCATCGATCCATTTTACATATGGATCCAAGGATGATGGCAAAGTTGTCAGTGCTACTGTCATTGGATCCAAGTCTCCTCAGGAATCCCAGATAATGGTGCAATATTCAATGCTGATGTCAAATCTCTCATTATGGCTTTGACCTCTATTAAACAGCAAAACCATTGTGAAAACTTAATCATCTTTCCAGACTCTTTGTCTTGCCTCCAGGCACTCAAAGTGCCTCCTTGAGTCATCCAATAATCCTTGACATTTTAGAAGTGTATAACGATCTTTCTACATCGTCTTTACCTAATTACTACGTCATTTAGGCATAGCAGGTAATTCAAAAGCCGATGCTGCAGCTAAAGCAGCCCTTGACAAAACGTTATCTTGTGTAGTGATTTCACTATGCAAAGTTATAATCCGAATCTTAGGTAAAACGAGATGGGCATCCATATTGGAATCAACAAACATCATGAATTTATACCAGCACTCATTCATACCTACCCGGGTTGTCAGTAAAGACTTAATGAGGTCATTTTACGATGATTACATATTGGCCACATTTGTTTTACTGTTGAATATCTGCTAGGATGAGGACGAAGCTCCTAAGTGTATCCCTTGCGATGAAACATCACCATCAATCATATTTTGTTGTGCATTTTTCATTTGCAAGGGATTCACATTATAAAGCAGAAAATCTGAAAGATCTGTTTACCTACGTGAGCCGGCCTCTCGTTATCATATTCTGTGTAACTGATCTGTATCATAAATTATAGATATATACTCAATTGCGTTTTATAAATTTGGTACGATGGTGTTTTAAACTGTATATATTATTGTAATGTTGAAATGTGTATATAAAGTAATTCCTTTAAAAGATAATTTTGTAATGAGAACTTCTCGTCGCTATATGGACAGAATAATAGGACGTTACATTCTGACTCACTCAACCCCAATAGGATTCTAAATCATGCGTATTGTTCAACCAAGACTGGAAGCACGACTTCTATAAGTGTGTACATGAAGGAATACAAATCAGAGGGGTCCAGACTCCCAGTTGTCCGACTTCCAGTTTTGTAGAAGTCGCGGTGGCTGATAAGTGAAAAGTACTAGAAGTACTAGAATCTGTACTTTACTAAGAAAGTGTAATCCCAAATATAACGTATGTTACATTTGACCACTTTCTAAAAATGGCATTGTGTATTTCATAGCTTTCGGCCGTGGGAGCCGTGCCAATTAACACTTATCAGAGGGGTACACAAAGTCCGCAGTCTAGACTACCAGTTGTCAGACTTCCATTTTTGTGGAAGCCGCGGTGGCTGAGCGGTCTTGGCGTCTGACTTTGTGTGCTGGCGATTAGGTGCCCGACTCTGAGGGTGTGGGTTCGAATCCCGGATTGGACTCAACCCAACAAATTTAAAAGTACTAGAATCTGTACTTTACTGAGAAAGTGTAATCACGAATATAACATATGTTACATTTGACCACTTTCTAAATGGCATTGGGTATTCAAGTCTCTGCTTGTTGTAAAACAAATAAAATTGATCAGGTAGTCAGTTTTCGTGTCAGTTTGATTGTGGCTTTCAGCTCAAAGAACTTTAATCAAAATATCAATTACTGGTATTTGTGACCAGAATTTATGTCCGCCACGACACAAGTGTTGCCATAAAGCATTATTCACTTAATATACTCCATGTTAGGAATAAGCCATGACTGTCACGAAACAAGAATTCATCAACTTTAAATGACGAAAACAGCGACAACTGTGCACGCCTAATACGTATTTTGCGTGACAATGCCTTGAGTATTAAGACAAGTAGATCCACATGCCTACAGAGGCCTTCACGATGAAGTGTAAGTTTCAGATGATTACGAGAAGTCAGCAATCAATTGCAGCTAGGTGTTTCAGTGAGGTGTATTCATTTGCATATCAACGGAATCATATCCAACATCAAAGGTAAATCTATAACATTCAGTTTTGTATCCGTGCGTTGCATTATATATTGCGGAACAAAAATTACTTTAAGCATGACAGACAAAGCAGTAATTTTTCTCACAATTCACCAGGTTGCTATAATAACTGAATTAGTGGAAGCCCAGCTTACCCTTAAGTAGAAGTGTTGTTTAACAATTAGTGGAAATACAGAATACTCTTAAGTAGAAGTGTTGATTAACAATTAGTGGAAGTACAGCTTACCCTTAAGTAGAAGTGTTGATTAACAATTAGTGGAAGTACAGCTTAACCATGAGTAGTACCAATTGTTTCAGCAATGGTGGAAGCATAGCTCAACCGTAAGTAAAAGGGCTGTTTAACCATTAGTGGAAGTACAGTTTACTCAAATTACTTTAAGCATGGCAGACAGAGCAATATTTTTTTTCTCTCTGACAATACGTCACCAATTTCATTGCTGTAATCTCTACTATAATTCCTCTTTGCATGATTTTCTTAAAATTCCTAGGATTTGAACAAACCTAATATTCTTTCGCCGGAAACGGATCTTTAGTAATGGAACCAATATGTTTTTTCATTGGTGATTGTTTTAATAACAGCTTTCACTACTTGGATATAATGCTAATTGAGCAGAAAATTAAAATGTCCAAAAATGTGAGAAGGAACATCTGCCAAGAGAAAGTTTCAAAAATTTTCTCGTAAAAAGAGTTTGTGTCTTTTTAAAAGACACATTTCATTTACATTTTCCTCCTCCTTACTTTGAGAAAAAAGTAGAAAGATCAATCAATTTGATGTGTTCTTATTTGTGATTAAGACAGACAGGTTTCCCAAGGAGCAGGTTGATACTGAAAGCAATACTATGTGAGGTATTTGCAAAATGTCCAAGACGAATCATCGGTGGTGCGGGTGTCAGTGTTATGTCGTAACTCCCTTGTCTGGCGCCGAGCCAAGACATGGTTCAACTGTCAGGGGAGGCACTTAACCACCGAACCATCAATGGAAGCATAGCTATACTTTCCGTATAAGCAGAGCTTAATCATTAGTAGAAGCTTGGTGTAGCCATCTTTGGAAGGACAGATAAACTTTCAGGGAAAGTAAATTTTAACCCACTGAGGAATTACAATTTCACAATGTGCGGAATGGTAGCTTAAACGTACTTACATCCCACTAACACCTCGTTGCCAGGGGCAACCATTCATAAAAGTGTCCTGTTAATTATCGATATCAGGACTCCTTGTCGTAAGATATATCGTGACGTCATCAAGATGTGGAAACAGAAAATGATGAGTTCTATTTTCACATTGCCAAATATATCAGTTCAAACTGAATTGAAAACATCTTGAATCAGTCAACGACCATAACTTTCTAACTAACAGTGCGTGAGTTAAAATTTAAATCTAACTTATAGAAAAGTCAAGACGATTTATCAGTTTATTCAATGCTAGTATGTTCCATCTGGTTTTCTACATTTGATAACAACATTTGTGGAATGTGACTTCTGGTTGCCGTCGACGGCGTCATCGGCATCGTCGGCATCGTCGATTGTGACAACATCATCTTGTTTTCGTCCTGGCTTCTTAGGTGGAGGTGGTTGGAGTTTGTCCGATATTTCCTTGTTGATTTCCTCAGAGGCGCGCTTGTAAACCCTCACAGCATTGCGTCTGTGGCCTGTTCTCGCCATGATGAGCTCCTCGTCAAACTTGGCGTTGAAAAGGGTTCTCGCTAAAGTGACCTGAAGAAAGAAATGAACATTTTGCTTTATGAGAAAATACAAATGTTTTATTGGCACACCAATGTTACAATTGAAGAGAACACTTTTACTGATTAATCAGTTTGCGGAGTTAAAGTAGCAAAACGTTTGTATACTCTGCGAAAAAAAGGTTAATGACCATCCCAATTTTCAATACCAAAGTATATAAAAGTTCATACTATGATCTACATAACACTTAAGTATTGGATTTTGGGATGGTCCTTAACTTATTTTGTTGAGTATAATTCACTACTTAGCGTTTCATGTACTGAAAGGTCATGAAATCGAATTAATTGTACCTTTCCTGAATGGCCAGTAAATCTTCCATCTAGACCTGCCTCGTCGCACATTGTCTTGGACATTTTCTGCAATGTGCGTATCCCAACTTTCTGTTGTGAGTATCGCAGTTTCCGTCCTTAGCTGCAAGGGGTCGTCTGTAGAAAGGACCCTCGGCCGGTATTGCTGCCAAGAAGGTCTTGAGAAGTCCCCCAAAACATCGTGGGTTGTCAGATCGGGCGTATTGCTTGAGATCCCTGAAACAAACAAACACTTAATATTCACTCCTGGTGAATAAAATTCACCTTTGCAGTTGTAGAAGTAAACTGCATGTAGCGAACCACAAGAAGTCTCAGAAGAAAATGTGCCCTTGGCCCACAACTTCTCCTCTTCTAAAGGCGTGACAGGCTGTGCTTTGCGTGAAGAGAGTCCAATACCCTTTTGGTTGATTTGTTTCATCACACCATCAAGTGTGGCACGAAAGTTAGGGGAGACCGGGGTCAATTGTAACACTTTTTACTTAACTTCTTGTAATTCGATACTAGTCGACCGCTCACAGAGTTAATCGGTACCAACTAGTACATTGGCATCTTGGCTTTAAACCTCGGTGTCATTTAAAGTTCACTATCATGTCGTTACAAAGTTATTACCTATCGAATGCAATGACTGCAAGTGTTACAATTGACCCCTAGCACGGGGCAATTGTAACAGGTGGACGGGGCAATTGTAACAGGTGGACGGGGCAATTGTATCATGTGGATGGGGCAATTGTAACAGAGAAGGTTCAAATGTATTAATCTGTTTATTTTCAAAATAAAATCAAAATAAAATGTGGAAAGATGTTATCTTGGTCAATTGAGGTGGAAATGGATTAACATTAAACCGTCATCACCATCGACATTTAAAATGTTTTGGTTTAAAATTCTTGTATTGGTATGCCCAAAACATAATACAAAGACTAACACCAAAAACTTTCACCCGAGTGCTAATACAATCAACATAACACTGAAATTGTTCTACTGTGATACAACTAGAAAAGAACTAACATAAAACCTTCATCATAATTTACTTCAATTTACACAAGGGAACATTACATGGGGGCAATTGTAACACAGTGTTACCATTGCCCCCGATGGTAGTAGCCATGTTTCATGAGACGTCACATGTTAACAACTTTGGGCTTCGCAAATATTTCTTCTTCAAAATATGTCGTAATACTTCAATTTCATCCTTGAAAAGTTAATTTCATACCAAGCAACATCTACTGCATTAAGAACGTTTTATTACGTTTTGTGAAAAATTTACTTTCCTATGTGAAAAACGATGTTTCGTCAACTGTATGTCGCAATGAGCGAGCAGCTGAAAAACGCCTGGATTTGTATCGCAGAAAAGCAAAGGGAATTAACTCTAATCACCTACTCAATGCTGGAGCGAAAACATTTAGAGTAATCGCCCTTGTTACAATTGCCCCGTGTTACAATTGACTGAATTCGTGTTTATTCACATCCATGAAGTTTAGATCTGGTCTCTTACAAACGTCACGCAAGTAGCGTCATATACCGATACAAATATGTTTGACCGACAGTGCGGGATACACGGTTCCATCTTGTCGTTTAATTTCACAAATATAGCGACACATCCAGAAGTCGAGGGCGTCTGCGGGAATTCCAGCAGAGAGAGGAGGTACAAATACATACTGCTCACTTGCAGCTGTACCTTGTTGAGCTATTCGTGTGTTTCTGTTTTTCGCCCAAGAGTCGTGGATGTTTACACACCATTTAGTATTTCGTTGTGTATTTTAAGGAATCCGATTTTGATGCAAAGCTTCGATAAATTCACCAGTCACTCAAGCGCCGTTGCTTGACTAGATGTAGGGCGGTGGGGTAGCCTAGTGGTTAAAGCGTTCGCTCGTCACGTCGAAGACTCGGGTTCGATTCCCCACATGGGTACAATTGTGAAGCCTATTTCTTGTGTCGCCCGGCGTGATATTGCTTGAATATTGCTACAAGAGGCGTAAAACTGAACTCACTCACTTACTTGACTAGATGTAAGTTTAAAGTCTCCTCCGTCCTCAAAGTCAATATGAGACAACAACTCGTCTCAATCTCTATCGAACTCCATGGCTCAATAAAGGTATAACACGTGTTCTGCTTTTATACCTGAATATTGCACGTGCAGGAACGTCATGCTCGTGCATTTTGGATGAGCCAGTCAAATCACTTGAGAAAACTTTCATAGTACTACAGATTTCATTGACAAAAACTGGAGGGGCCCAAATAAGGTTGTGGAAATTCACAATGTTTTAAGAATTAAAAAGATATAAATTGCTTTCACTCGGTATTAATGAGATGCAAGTCACTCATTGCCATAGTTGTATCGGCAGATATCAGGATAGTTTTGTCCATGGGCCCCACGGACAAACAAAACTGTCCTGATATCTGCCGATACAACGAGGTGAGGTGAGGTGAAATTGGGTTTAACGTCGTGCTTGAGAATATTTCGCTCATATGACGACGTGCATGCATGTGTATGTGTATGTGCGGCTTCTTGTACTAGCCCAGACTTAAGCTGGTTTTATAGTGCTAGCCCACTGAGATACCATGCCGCAGTGAAGCATGAATACCTCACTCAGACACATTATACTGACTCCGAGCCGACCAGTCCTTGTTGTACCCTTTAAAGCCGAGCGCCAGGCAGGGACCAACAAGTACCATATTTTAACGTCTTTTGGTACGACGCGGTCGGGGATCGAACCCGCGACCTTCCGCTCTCCGGGCGATACAACGAGGAAACTATGGCAATAACTATTACTTATATATCTTTTATCTATCATTATAGTTTTCCTTATCTATCATCATAGTTTTCCTTATCTATCATTATAGTTTTCCATAGTGGAAACAAAATGGATCCAGTGAAGGCACCGTTTAACTGCGTGTAGAGCAGAGTGGAACCATCAGTGGAGCGATATACGAACAAATGGTGGAAGCACAGTTTAACCATGAGTAGATGTGTTGTTTCAACAATAGTGGAAGCACAGTTTAACCATGAGTAGATGTGTTGTTTCAACAATAGTGGAAGCACATTTTTTAGATGTGTTGTTTCAAAAAGTGGAAGCACAGTTTAACCATGAGTAAGCGCATGTTTAATGGTGGAAGCACATAACCGTAGAAGTGTTTTTTAAACAACAGTGAAAGCACAGTTTAACCGTAAGTAGAAGTGTTGTTTCAACAATGTTGTTTCAACAATAGTGGAAGCACAGTTTAACCATGAGTAGATGTGTTGTTTCAACAATAACCATGAGTAGATGTGTTGTTTCAACAATGGTGGAAGCACAGTTTAACCATGAGTAGATGTGTTGTTTCAACAATAGTGGAAGCACAGTTTAACCATGAGTAGATGTGTTGTTTCAACAATAGTGGAAGCACAGTTTAACCATGAGTAGTTGAGTCGCAACTCCAGTTTAATTAGTGTAAAGCACAGCTTAACGCTTACTAACCAGTAGATGTTGTTTCAACAATGGTAACAGAGCTACCTCGCCATTAAGTACATCAATGTCGTAAATACGGGCTTTCTTAGTCGTAATGACGACTTTTCGTAGAAATGAGAGACCAACTCCAGTTATGTGGTAGCTATGTTGAAATGTCAATGGAATATTGCAATCAGGTACCATTCAACTTAAGAAAACCACGTTTCCATAATATACAGTCAATAAAGTCATGTTAAAGAAATCTATCTTTATTTACACCGCGTGTATAATGTTTTCTTTTCTCATTTTCAGCAACAGGATCTGTCGAAGGAACAGCTCGATGGTAAGATCATAAAATATATTTCCACGGCACCATGAATTTGGTTTTGTTAAACATTTGAATTAAATATTTTTACCAGCATTTTATAGATTCTTGAACAGCATTTTTATAAAATGTTAGAGCAAATGCATTGCACATGGAAGATTTCGGAAACATCGTTATAATCAACCCCAAATTAGAATACTGTAGCAGTTACACTGCGATATACCAACCACTGAGTACAAAATATAAGCACCCAAACACAAGCAATAAGTGGTTATTTTTAGTTAACTCGCATTCATTCGTCCGGTCCGTGTTATCACGCCGAAAGAGTTAATAGAACCATTTGTTATGGAATACTCACTGCCTCCCCAAGGGAGACAATCTCCCGTTTGATCGATGATACGTCACTGTGCGAGTCTCACCTACATATAACTGTTCTCTAAATGTGTCTAACCACATTTGGCCATTAAAATGTATGTACATTGTTTATGTATGTATTGAGCCGACTTCGGAAAGGATCGGAGACAACGGATATCACTACAACGGGTCACTTAGTGATTATCCTTGTGTGAGCAGACATCTGTGAACATTTCTTCATAGACGTAAAGACCGCCTCCATGGTGTAGTGGTTAGAGCGTCCGCCCGGAGAGCGGAAGGTCGCGGGTTCGATCCCCGACCGCGTCATATCAAAAGACGTTAAAATATGGTACTTGTTGGTCCCTGCCTGGCGTTCGGCATTAATGGGTACAACAAGGACTGGTCGGCTCGGAGTCAGTATGTGTCTGAGTGAGGTATCCATGCTTTCACTGCGGCATAGTATCTCAGTGGGCTAGCACTATAAAACCAGCTTAAGTCTGGGCTAGTACAAGAAGCCGCACACACACACACACACACACACGCATGCACGTCGTCATATGAGCGAAATATTCTCAAGCACGACGTTAAATCCAATTTCACCTCACCTCACCTCACCTCACCTCACCTCACCTCACCTCACCTCATAGGCGTAAAAAGGACCAAAGTCAGTTCCAAAATCATTTTCCTCTTTGATGTAGTCTGTGGATATTGCATGGTTCCATCAATTTGCCGCGTAAAATGGTTGTGGTTATCATGATCAGGAACCGACCGACATCGTCAATAATCTCCAGAGATTTTTGAAGTATGTCAGGTGTGAACAGGACCATCAGTCACCTCTAGGCCTCATCAAGTATCACAAAGCATCACCAAGTATCTCAAGGGATTACCAAGCATCACCAGGCATCAGCAAGTATTACCAAGTATCAAGAAGCATCACTAAGTATCACAAAGCATCACAATGCATCACCAAGTATCACCAGACATCACGAAGTATCACCAAGCATCACCAAGTATCACCAGGGCATCATCACCATCAGGCACACCAAGCAAGTATCACCAGGCATCACGAAGCATCACCAGGCATCACCAAGCATCACCAAGCATCACCAAGCATCACCAGACAACACCATGTATCTCCAGGCCTCACCAAGTATCATGATACCCCACCAAGCATCACCAAGCATCACCAGGCATCACCAGGCATCACCAAGCATCACCAGGTATCACCAGGCATCACCAGGCATCACCAGGTATCACCAGGCATCACCAGGCATCACCAGGCACCACCAAGTATCATCAAGAAAGGGGGCGTGGTGGGCGAGCTGGCTAAGGCGCGAGGCTTGTGATCCAGCGAGCTTGAGGTGTCGGGATCGAGCCCACCTGTGACCGGGTGTAAAAACCTTGGAGTCACAGTGTTGTCACCACCCCTAGTGTACAGTACACAACCCTGTGCACTTAAAAGAACTCACGAATCCGTTGGTATATGACCAGATGGTGGCCACATGAATACGTGCAAACACCTACTTGCGGGTACAGCTACGTGCAGTGAACTTGGACAAAGTACTGTGAGTATGTGTACCAGTCCACCCAGCTATGAATGGGTACCTCGTAAGGATGGGAAAGCCACGTTAACTCGGTGCTCCTAGTGGATGCAAGACTTGTATGGTCCCCAGGGAGTTGAGATTGAAAGTACGATGTGCCGCTTAGAGTGACATCCAATGATCGAGGGACAAAAAACAGCGCCTTGAGCATGCACTAGTTGTCTGGATATGTGCGCTATATAAATATCCTATGATAATAATAAAAAATTATCATCAAGTATCACCAAGCATCACAGAGCATCACCAAGTATCACCAGTCATCACCAAGCATCACCAGGTATCACCAGGTATCACCAGTCATCACCAAGTATTACCACGCACCACCATGCATCACTAAGTATCATAAAGCATCACCAGCCATCACCAAGTATAACACAGTATCACCAGATAGGCATCACCAAGCATCGCCCTACCTATTCTAGAATATATTTTATTTGCATTTGAAAAACTGCATCAGTCTGGTAGCCGGTCATATACTCATGCCAATAATGGTTGTCAAAACCACACACACACACACACACACACACACACACACACACACACACACACACACACACACACACACACACACACACACACACACACACACACACCTCCACACACACACACACCTCACACACACACCTCACTCACACACTCACACACACACTCACACACACACACACCTCACTCACACACACCTCACTCACACACACCTCACTCACACACCTCACTCACACACCTCACTCTCACACACACACCCCTCACTCACACACACGCACACCTCACACACCCCTCCCCAACCCCCTCTCCAATTAAAAAAATTGAAGGGGGTGACAACCATTATTGGCATGAGAATATTTGGTAGACATATACACAATATCCCCCAAGAGAGATAAAAAGAATTTGACACATATATACGTGGAAAGAAGCGATCAATGCAAACTAATTATTGTGTTTGTAAATCATATTATACCGAACCCAAATGTCGTTGTGACCTTACACAATTGAAAACCAGGCCTCATATATCTAAAGCTTGCTATTAACGGATCTATATATAGATATAATATAATGTCATTTTCAAAATAGCCATGTAGTTACAGAGTTATTTCCGCAGCAAATCACTGGATGTCTTCAAATGATTCTCTATCATGATAGGATTTTCTATAACTTATATAAGTCAAATCGCTTATGAATGTTTTTTGGTTTAATGTCACACGTGCGTAGCCTTGTGCCCTACTTGAAAGGTCTTGAAGAAAACTCTAAGTAAATCCTTGCACAAAGGCCATGGTTACAAAAATGTTACTTGATTTAAGGTGACATAATTTGGATTGAAGCATGTCATTGATTCATATCAAACAATCATTGCGAAAACAGGACAAGAATTAACCCTCCCCCAGGAAACAGTTGCAACATCAAACAAAATTCGAAAGGACCGTCGAGCGTTTGCCAGATGGATAATGCTTGCAAAGGTAATTAGCCCTCCCAGGAGCCAGGACCGGATTTCTATCTGTCTGGCATCGACTGCCATCTCGTCCTTTAGCTTTCAAATCCATCACTGCAATCGCAGTCCCTGTCCTTCTAGAACAATACAGATACCTATCTACATTGTAGGAAGTCTCTGTTAATTTCATTAAATTCTCATTGTATCCCAATTGACGGTAAAAGCTAAAGTACAACACGGGCTTTGTGCTGGATATGTTTTTTCAACAAACTGCATTTGAATAACGACCCGAGCCCTTTGGACATTCTTACATTTTTCCAGTGAACGCTAGACAGTTTGGTGCTTTTCACCAACAAACAAATTATTGGTGGCTCGAATTTAAACCCCATCAAGGTATATGGGGTAGGCTAATTATGATGGTTCATATTTTAAGGGTGTATTTTTTAGATAAACAAACCGTGTTGATAATGTACAGCAGGATTCCTGAGAATGTGCTACCGGTAAATCGACTTCTGGGAAAGAACGCGCTGTTTTGTAAGATAATAGGCGAAGCACCTGGTGTTGAGTTGAATTCAGTGGTCTTTCAATGTAATATATACTGAAAGGCAAAAGAAACGTCGTAATATTAGAAATGACATTTGAGTATCAATGGAGTATTTGAACCTATTTTTGTAAATATACACCAGAAGTCAAGTTTGAGGAAACATGAATCGTGGTCATATAGCCTGCATTGCCCAATAAAGTATTGTTTGAGATTGAAGTTAGAAATGTTTTTGTTTTTTGGAGAGGGAAAAGTTCCCACAAACACAACATTGAAATCGAGATGCACGTGCATCATAAATGCATTCAGGCATAAATTGCCGGCTTGAATGGCAATCGTTCACTTGTTTTCTGAACACAGCAGCTATGACTAGGTTAACGAGAGATCAACCACAACAAGCTATTGGACGTCTGCACGCTGGTCAACATGCTCGAGTCATTGCTAATGACTTCAGTTGCAGTGTACGAACGATAGAACGTCTTAGAGTGCGATACAACGCCACCAGCAGCACTGATGACCGTCCACGTAGTGGTCAACCCCGTGTAACAACACGTCGCCAGGACCATCATATCGTCCATCAACACGTGCAAGACCTATTCGCAAGCGCCAGAGAAACAGCTTGGGTGACCATAGGAAACCACCAGCGACCAGTCAGTGACCTACCATTCGGCGACGTCTCCAAGCCAGGAACCTGTTTTGTCGATGTCCTGCCAGGAGACCCATATTCACCCAACGTCACCGCCGGGAACGTATCCAAGTGGACACAACAGCGGCAAAACTGTCGTGGGGGACAATGGAGAGGGGTTATCTCCTCTGATGAAAGTAGGTACTGCATTTCAGTGGCGTATTATTTTTTAAAAATAGGTTCAAATGTTCCATTGATACTTAAATGTCATTTCCAATATTACGATATTTCTTTTGCCTTTCAGTATACATGTATAGGGCCCAAAAAAATAACAGCCATTGACCAAAGTTTGCATATTCTGCATAAATCGTATATTTCAAATCAGTAGTTTTAGTCCAATTTATAACACCATCAGAAAAGGTAGCACCAACACTTTATAAGTCGACGTGAAGAGAGCTCCCCTACATAACATTAATAATCGTGTGTGGTGAATTATTTGTGTCTCAGTTGCCTGTTTCTGTTCTATTGTGGTTTGAAAGTTAGGGTGGGAATTCACCATAATAGTACACAAATATCATATCACCGTCTTGTGTTTGAGACAAGAACCCTTTTCCGCCATCTGGATATTTTCCCAACAATGACCCATTCATAGCTGAAAGTGTTTGCTTCTGCTACTCTCTCAAAGCTTCATGGATAACATGGAATCTCCATAGAAACATGTCAGTGTTGACGACAAGAGATGCTGACATGAAGCACATTTTCCTCACACAGGATGTAGATTACAATGTCAAAGCCTTAAAAGTAGCATATTGTACCACTGTTACATAGGAAGTATCATATTGTACCACTGTTACATATTGTACCACTGTTACATAAGAAGTATCATATTTTACCACTGTTACATAGGAAGTAGCATATTGTACCACTGTTACATAAGAAGTAGCATATTGTACCACTGTTACATAAGAAGTAGCATATTGTACCACTGTTACATAAGAAGAAAACCATCGGACACGTAATGGTGAAGAGGAAAGGCTATCCCACTAGTTATTATGCTTGGATAGAGCTTCCACTGTCACTGTGTCAAGTTTTGCATGATAAAGGTGATTTAAGAAACGATTAGCAAGGCTCCCTTACATAACCAGATGTTATCGCTATTACACAATCGTTGACGTCATGTCACTCAACACTCATGAACTCGCCATTGGCGATGTTATTGAAGTTTCAGGTCCATTCCATACTGAGTTAATTTTTATAAAGGAGGCGACACACACACGTTGTTACTTTTCTTCCAGAGATTCCTTATGAATGTGGAAAGGGTTTGGGCGTTTCTATTTCTTAAGGCTCACAACGTGGAGACAAATGAAGCTATACATAATGGTTTGGCATCATCAAGTATCCCCAAGCAAAATCAGGAATTCACTTAAGTTAAACGTCATCGGGTATCCCCAAGGAACACCAGGAATACACTATAGTTAAACATCATCGGGTATCACGAAGGAACATCAGGAATACGATATAGTTAAACATCATCGGGAATACACGCTATAGTTAAACATCATCGGGTATCACGAAGGAACATCAGAATACGAATACGATATAGTTAAACATCATCGGGTATCACCAAGGAACATCAGGAATACGATATAGTTAAACAATACGCATCAGGAATACGATATAGTTAAACATCATCGGGTATCACCAAGGAACATCAGGAATACGCTATAGTTAAACATCATCGGGTATCACCAAGGAACATCAGGAATACGCTATAGTTAAACATCATCGGGTATCACGAAGGAACATCAGGAATACGATATAGTTAAACATCATCGGGTATCACCATGGAACATCAGGAAGACGATATAGTTAAACATCATCGGGTATCCCCAAGCAATATCAGGAATACTCTTTAATTATCATCATCAGCCCTCATCGTCCATTTAAAGAATTTGATTTGATATCAAAACAATACCATGGTCCGTAAGAAGCACCGATATGAACCATCGAACATCTTGGATGCCAGGTGTGAGGCAGAGATCATCCTGCCTGCAGGTATTGACACAGGAACTCCATCAGGAATGACAGAGGATTCCTGGGCTCACAATGCGACACTTAACTGCCAGTATAAGGAGGGGACTGGCATACGTTATCCCTGCGGAGAATTCGGTACCTCAGGTAATGTTGTCATCGCCAGTGGTGGTTTATGTAACCACAACAATTATTCTTTGAGGACTGTGTGACAATCAGATTGGTGACGTATTCATGGTGTTGATGTGGACATTTTGATATATTCCCCTCGGATCGCAAGTAAATTGTTACCAGATATAACTTTTGTTGTTTTTGTTTGTATTTTGTTTTGTTTGGAGTTGTTTTGTTTTGTTTTGTTTGTTTTTGGTTTGGTTTTGTGAGAGTAAAATGTGGGCGCGGAATCTGGTTTGCAAGCATATTAAGCAGCATGTTATGTTTTTAATGTATATAAACAAGTGGGTAGTGCGTGAATAATACTCATGTGTATACTTACACCTCCATCTCCAAAGGTTCAATACAGTTGGTTTAATTGAAGCAAACAGCTGAAACATACTGAACAAAACAGTAGGTGAAATTCTTGATATCCCCCATAGATAACATCTGGGTGAAATTTGGGTCACATGCTCAAATTGTCATCAGTGGACACCAATTGTACTCCCTTTCTGGCTGATCTCTGTTCCATGCATATGGTTTGGAATTTTGTGGGGATTGGGAAATCAGTTTGGCAAAGAAGTTCAACACTCAGCTCCGACGCACATAACCCATTCCCCAATACAGATTTACCCATCTGAACTGAAAATAGACAACATACCCGAAAAGAGAGATGGCTTCAACAATAGTCACTCAGCTCCAGCATTTGGTGTGTTTATTTCCAGGTGCGTAGCAAGCCATTGTTATCGTGTAAGCCCGATAGTTTGCAAAGCTTCATATTTAGATAGTATTGAGGGTTTGCCCTACCTTTTAGCAACAATCATGTGTAAGCCCGGGCTATTTTTATAATGGTAGCTACGCCCCATATTTCACAATGTTTGCGGCACAATCGAGCGTGTTCTTTCTTTGAACGTTTTAAATGGCGCCATTCCAATCTTGGTCACCTGTTTGTTCAGGTTGAAAAACTTCTCAGTAAAGCTTTCATAAAGGTTTACGGTAGATATGTTGAGGCTTTTGTGTCAGTGACAACAAAATGATACAATTCCCATTTTTCCCCCTATTTTGAATTGAACCATACGTGAGTGTTCCCATGTTGTTTTTCAAGCGAACAATTGCCTTGACTTTGCTTGTGCTTTTGACGGGTTCCACCGGAGGGGTATGATCACCTTACCTTTTTGCACACGCCTGGTATCATCATTAGATTGACAAACATATCGGGATTCAGAAACACATGCATATGGACTCATTATCGATGCTTTGTGCGTAGAGCATCAGCAATATCAAGATCCACAAGCCTTCATGTATCCATGGTTACCATTAAATGGTTTAAATTTGCAGACCGGCATAAAGCATGTTGATCAATATATTTCTCTGAATACTAGTATTCAAGTTTTCAGATCAACCATTCTGTGCAATATTCTTTGGAGTGTAAATTGAATTTCAACAGCCTCTATGTATGACATCACATACACCAACTGGGCAATTCAAGGCATATATGAGCAAACGGAATCCCAGAAGCAACGTTCACTCCCGATGCCAGTATAATTCATTTTGTTGTCATGGCAAAATCGTTTTGTGAAGTTCGAAGGAAAATCCATTTCTTAGATTCATCATTTTGCCTTGTACTTCTATATTCTGAATAAAGGCTTTACCACAGCAGTGTTCTAGAGTTATTGACTGGGTTGTGATCTAATTGCTGGGGTAATACGATTGTACGAGTTGATGGCTTGAATTATTAAATACAAGTTTCAATATGTACGCTATTATTCACATTTCCTCACATCTTGGAGCTGTGCTAGTGAGATGACATATAACTTGTTTATACATGTGTTAAGGTGAAAAAACATACATATAAGGGGTGTTTCATTGAGATAGAATACATTTAATCATCACTGCACCCTAAGTACTTTATTCTTCCTGAAAGGAAAGGGCGATGGGCAAGGGGCAAACATTGTGTTTTGATATATTGTTAAATGCATATTCTTTCAGTTTACTACTTATAACTTTTGTTTATTCAAATAAGATATACTTTGTTTGAGCAATATGTAAACATTGTCACAAAGTAATATATTTTCACGAATGATGTACCCTTATCCCTACTTAACCTTAGCGACGTGTGAAGATGCTGGCTAGAATTGGTCTTCAGCAGCCCTTGTTTGTCGTAAGAGGCGACTAACGGGATCGTGTGGTCTGGATCGCTGACTTGGTTGACATATGTCATCGGTTCCCAATTGCGTAGATCAATGCTCATGCTGTTGATTACTGGATTGTCTGGTCCAGACTCGATTATTTACAGACGGCCGCCATATAGGTGAAATATTGCAGAGTGCGGCGTTGAACAGCAAACAAACAAAACTGTACCTCACCCAGAAATCCTGACGTGTATTTTCTTCCTTTCTAAGGGGGCGGTGGGGTAGCCTAAAGCGTTCGCTCGTCACGGGTTCGAATCCCCATATGGGTAGAATTTGTGAAGCTCATTTCTTGTGTCCCCTGCCGTGATATTGCCGGATTTATTGCTAAAAGCGGCGTAAAAGTAACTCACTCACTCCTTTCAACAGCATACCGCGAGGCCTTCTCCATGTTCGACGAAGACAAAGACGGTCGCATCACGCCGAAGGAGTTGGAGACGGTGATGAGATCACTTGGCATCAAGCCCACGGACACTGAAGTCAGGGATATGATCACCAACATGGATATAGACAGTAAGTGGTTCACCAGAACAACTGCTTCATTTACTCCTAACCTCTTTTCATAAGGGCATGCGTTTTTACGCTGCAACATAATCAACTGAAAACATTATTTTTGCAATTAGATTTCTGTCTTCAGTCTGTCATACTGCTGGCATCAAAGAAGATTGGGTTCAAACAAGAACCAGAAAACAATTTGTAGCCATACACATGTAATCAGGGCTGTGATGACCTTTTTTAAAGAGTATTCCAATGAAGCGCTGGCAATATTCCCACCGAACAAATACTCCAATAACTGAGATTAAACCTTTCACCAAAGTAAACGCAATTAGGAGTTAATGCCTCTTAAAAACTCGGGTTATATGGAACTAATATCTGCGTCTTCAGGAATTGCAGTTTAATTTGATGAAGTTGTTTACTCTGTACATCTAGTTTTGAACGGGATATATTATTGTAATAGAATTGCTTAGCCGTATCACTGCCGCATTTTGTTTTCCCTAACATTAACTTCTGTTCATACTAGGAAGTTGAAACTAAATGCAGATTACGAAATACCCCTTTTTCGCACATAATTTACTGACATAAATATCGAAATCACAGATTATGGGAACGAACTGCATTTTTCTATGCTTGAAATGTATCATGTCAAGGATAATGGGTCTTTGTTATTTTTCGTCCGAGAACAAGATTACCATAGGGTCTTTGATGCTGATTATTTTTCTTTCTTCAAGAGAATGGCCGTGGTCAAATAACAAATAAACGTTTTATGGAAAATCAAACAGAGGTAATTAATATCTGATACCTGCATCAATACCCACCATAAAACAAGTTCTTGAGAGGAGTCAGAGTCAGCCACTAAAGAGATGGATGCATAATCGGGTTTGGGTTTCGCGCTGCGGTCAGTTTCGGACAAAGGATTTTACCAAAAAACAACATGATATTTTCATGGATATTAACTAAGGATGAAAACATGAAGGAATTCCGAAAATTGGAAATATATTGTCAGCCATAAATGCTTTATAACTTTGTAGACACAGCACATGTCTTGACATGTGAAAGCACATCTGATACATATGGTCTCACCTTAGGCAATTGAGTTTGTTCAAAATTCCCTCTGCCCACCCAGCAGTAAATTGGGTACCTGGTATGATACGATGGTAATTTGAATTTGAACCTTGAGCGCCTGACAGGCGACCGGTTGTATTCTCCACAGGGAGTATTCTGTTCTCGGTGACAAGGGGTAATATGTCAACGTGCAATGTACATGGACACATGAGCAATATAAATGGACTAATACTATGTTTTGTAGCAGTCAGCAACAGCCTAGCATATCACCCATGTATGGAACATCAGGGGCGGATACAGCTTTTTTGAGAAAGGGGGGTGCACACTATTGAGAAAAGGGAGGGTGCACACTTCATTTTTTTCCGAGTCTCAATGGTCATTTAATAAACTTTCAGGACAAGGGGGGGGACCCTGCAAATCCTCCCCCCCCCCCCTCTGGATCCGCCTATGAACATATCAGGTCCTCCGTCGCTGACCTCTACCGGTGTGATAATTGCCAATAGCCCACTTACGCATTCATCACGTTGTAGATGTTGTAGACTTGCCTTCCCCGCTGTTTCGTAAATACTGCATAAGAGCAATAGTCAAGAGCCTACGTGTTATTGTGAATAATGTAAAACGATGCCACGATAATGGCTTCATTGGACGATCTTTCAAAAAAGTCTCAAAATCAAAGACCCCCTAGCAACAGCATGGAGAAATTGTATGCTCTGCGTGCAATATTTAAAGTGTGTGAGGACGTAATGTCTTGGTTCTGTGACAGTTCTATCTACTCTAGCAGTCGTTTTAAAAGTTGTTCTGATGACTGATCTTGACATCTGTATTTCCTGATCCTCTACGTTTTGGAAAGTATATCATTACAACGTAGATCAGCGGCAATACTTACCTGTTTGCCTCTGTAGATACCTCATAATGTTGTCGATCATTTAATGGCACAATATAACACATGTTCGACTATATTTTGGCCTATATTATATCAGGGTGACTATATAACGTTGTAGATTATCCCTGATTATATATATTGGGGCATATGCACTCACTTTAGCTTCCTATTGATGCAATAAAAGACTTATTATCCCTGAAATCGATAATTGAAACTTCGAGGCGAACAGCTTCCAAAAGAGAAGACTTGCTATATATGGAATGTAAACAATTGCTCCATACATCGAAAACTGTCGCACGCGGTGTTCTCGGTGTTTGCCGAACTGGTTTCAATCACAAAAGTGCGCGTATGGTTTTGCGCCAGACATTAGCGTCAGTTTGTCTAGAACTGACTTCCGTCTCCAAAGGAGTTATAGGATATTCGTAAAGAACTCTATGGGGTTCGCATGAAATAATGTTCGGCCGGTAGAGGGTACGAGAGTCGATTTAATGCAACGTTGCATTAATTTATTCGAACTTTTTAATCTAATATTGTAATCTAAATAAGTAAGTATTTTAGGAAAAATTATATGGCATCTTCCCTGAGGACTGATAGTTAGCATTGTTGAGCAAAATGCATTATTTATGTTTAGAGTAGGGCGGTGTGAAATAGTGCCTTTAAATTGAAAATGTACCAATCACAAACAAACATCATTACAAGTCATCTCTAGTTTATCTTAATGACAATTATTTCTGCAGAGAATGGCACTATTGAGTTCGACGAGTTCGTAGCAGTGATGACGAAAACATCCAAGTCTCAGATGGAGCCAGAGATGAAGGTGACGTTCAAGATCTTTGATCAAGATGGCGACGGCTACATCGATGCTAGGGAACTGAAGCAGGTGATGAAGGCTTTGGGGGAGAACCTGACTGACGACGAGATCAGGGTCATGATTCTAGAGGCCGATAAGAACAACGATGAGAAGATCAGCTATGATGGTACGTTTTCGTGATATAGTTGGAGATGATGGCTGACTGTCATTTGGTTGTTTGCGATGGTAGAGTGCCGGGTTGCTTGACTTGACGGTTGACTTGTGGTTAGCTATTGTGTATGATGGTACATTATGATAATACACAGTTGGATATGAAAGTACGCTTTGCTTTTGGGTATGATGGTATGTAGTTGGAAATGACGATCGAATGAATGCCCTTTGGTTGGTAGAGCGTTCGGTCTGTCTCACAGCCCCTGAACCACATTTTTTCCTTAATGCCTAGCCCTCCCTGCAATGCTAAAGCCTTAAATGAAGCAACTCTAGATTTCTCCAGGTTCAAGGTCTGTTAACATCTGCAAGAAAACTAACTCACATCACTTGCTTGATAACAGTGTTAGTACCTACACCGAAACGTCGCACTCATTGCAATAAAGAAGTTGACTATTCATAGAATTTAGTTTTCCTTTCACTCAATTTAGTATACTCTGCTTTTGGGTTTGATGGTATCATGTTGTTGGAAATGACTGCAAAGTGTCTATTGGTTGGTTACGACGGCTGAGTGCCCTATAGCAAGACATGACGGTACGTTGTCTTGTGGTTGAGTTCAGTGTATGACAATCTATTGCCCTTCAATTGCATATGAAGGTCCGCTATGAGTCTAGGTATGAAGGTACATTATCCTGTAGACAGATAAGAAGTCACGTTGTCCTTAGATGGATATGATGGTATGTTGTCCTGTCTTTTTTATTTGTAAAACAGTTATCCAGTTATAAGCTACTATGACGCGTCGTCCATTAGCAATCTACGATGGTATGCAGGACCCTGTTCCTCAAAACGATCGTAGTGCTATGACAGTCGTAAGTCTATGTTAAAGCATGGAAGTTACGATCATTAGTGCTACGACTGTCGGACGTCTATGTTAAAGTATGGGAGTTACGATCATCTTAGTGCTACGACTGTCGTAAGTCTATGTTAACGTATGGGAGTTACGATCATCTTAGTGCTACGACTGTCGTAAGTCTATGTTAAAGTATGGGAGTTCCGATCATCTTAGTGCTACGTCAGTTGTAAGTCTATGTTAAAGTATGGGAGATACGATCATCTTAGTACTACGACAGTCGTAAGTCTATGTTAAAGTATGGGAGTTACGATCATCTTAGTGCTACGGCAGTCGTAAGTCTATGTTAAGGTATGGGAGTTACGATCAACCTAGTGCTACGATTGCTTTGAGGAACGGGGTCCTGCCCTGGAAACGTATGCATTGGGCGCTGAATTTGCCATAATGATCCAGGGACCCGTTCCTCAAGGCGATCGTACAGCTACGACTGTCGTAAGTCTATGTTAAAGTATGGGAGTTACGATCATCTTAGCGCTACGATCACTTTGAGGAACGGGGCCCTGTTTGATGTGTTTTCCATCTGCAAGCGTCCACTTGCAGCTGTTTGTATAATCATGTTCCCGGAGCCTACCCTTGAAATGATGATGAGTACACTTTTGTTTGTAGAGTTCGTGTTGATGATGCAATCCAGGTGAAGAACATCCGTCGCCGTGGAAACGTATACCAACTTCCGTCATGCCTTTTGCTACATTCGTGACGCCACCATTAAATATTTGGACTAAACTATCTCTTGATACTTGGTACGTCGTTTTCTGACATTCCAATGTACCATGTTTGACGGTTTGAAGATCTTAATGAAACTATGACGGCCATATGCGGTGATAATACACCCACAACAGCCGTACCTAAAGGAAACCTTTGACAGCAATATACAGTAATCATATCCAATAACATCCCCTATCACTTAAATCAAATTTAGGTTTTTGAATTTCCTTTTATGACAAAACACCATGGTGGTATGTTGCGAAATATACGATATATCACAATTCATCAATACCCCCTTCCATTTATTAAAAAAGGGGTAAGCGGGCCTTCGTAATATAAAAATGTATGTTCAGAACAGTAAGCCTAAGATTTCCTTTATATACAGTGAAACCTCGTTAATCCGGACTCGGTAGTCCAGATAGTCAGGGTTCGCAGAGCCTGAGTTTGCGAAGTGACTCTAAGACTTCTGTAACGCCTATATAGGTTAGTCCACGTGGAAGTAAACGGCTGTAGTGACAAAGCCTTCAGAGACCATTCTCACTCAGATTGGTTTGGATCAGCCTGAAATTTGAAATAAGTTCTGAAACATATGGAATATCTTGTGTTGTCTGCATTGTTAACTCCCAAAAAATGCAGTTCATTCTTTTACCACCACATGTTTTATTTTATATACAGAAGTGTTAAACAACTTATTTTATGCCGTTCTAACTCTTAGAATGATAGTTAAATTGAAATTCTCTGATTATATAAATCCCAATCATGATTTATGTTTATGTTTAAAGGGTACTAAAATGTCAAATTAATATACTCATGGAAACGAATAAGGAAACGCAGGAAAGTACAAGTGTTCCTTAATTCTTTTCCAGGTTTCTTCACAAGGTATGTGTGGCACTGTGGGTGAAATTCTGGGAATAAATAAAGGAACACTTGTACTTTCATGTATTCCCTTATTTTTATTCTATGAGTATATATGTTCTTTTTAAATTATTAGTTCCTACGTGTTTCAAAAACACAATTTAGAATAGTTTCTGTACCACCCTGCAGGCTAACTAAAACTTATCCAACACTTTATATTCTGAAGATCATGCAGAAGTTAAGCATATCGCAACTGTAAATATGGAAGGGTTAATACGCGTCGCTTCAGAAGGAACAGCAATGACATATGTTTCGATTACAACTCAATTATTTTTAAACCGAAAATGCGGGCAATGACTTTTAAGACGTTACCGTCCGCATTAACGAGAATTCACTGTTTAAAACTGTTTTCACTTTTTATCAAACTCAATCTATTCTGATTCTGGGAAACTGCGTCAACTAATCGCCTCAACTGCGCACAATTGTCTGGTAGCTTCATTGTCTACTCATATGTCCAAGAACAATTATTTCGTTGTGTTATAACTGTATGATAGCAGATACTTAAGGGTATCTCTAGCTTAGATTGTGTGGTCTTTTGAGTATGTTCGAAAAGAATGTACCCCAATTTTTTGTTTTGTTTTGTTGTTTTGTTATACAGCATGTTACGGTATATTATTGAAACCAAAGAGCCAATAAGCCTCAGTATTCATATTCTACGTGTATCAATTCTATCATGTATTTTGTTACTGTGTTAATGATCTCTAATTCGTGTTGCCATTAGTTTAGACATGTAAACATTTTACTTTCTATTCACAAAGTTGATGCAATAAATATCATATATACTTCTGTGATCTCGCGTTTCCGTTTTTTCTTTTGTTCAATGAAACACATGGAGATCTGGATTAAATGTGATCTTCAGCAGCCCATGCTTGTCGTAAGAGGCGACTAACTGGATCGGGTGGTCAGGCTCGCTGACTTTGCTGCATGACACATGTCATCGGTTCCCAGTTGCGTAGATCAGTGCTCATGATGTTGATCACAGGATTGTCTGGTCCAGACTCAATTATTTACAGAGCGCTGCCATATAGCTGGAATATTGTTGAGTACGGCGTTAAACAAACCAACCAACCAAATTTTGTTCCATGTCATATAAGCCGATTTCCAGTTGGCACTGTGTCTGTATATAAAGTGCCATGAAGAAATATAAATTATTATCAGTTCTGCACCTGAAACGAATTGACGGACTGACGAAGCTCGTTTCCAAAAATTACACTAAAGTAATTGTTTGTTTGAATTCTTGACCACATCCCAAACATGGATAAACGAAGCAAAGCTGCATTATACCCAAGCTAATATATCATCTGTCATTATCAGAATTTCCGTATAGTAACACCAATTGCACTGAAACTTCCTTTCGCATTTCTTTCAAATGATTTTCTGCAAAAATATTTTCCTCAATGCGTACATGTAAAGTTGCACGGGTTTCCACAGAGAACGAGAAGCTAATCTTGGGTTTCTTATAGTAAAGCATCACATTTGTGTCGAAAAAGAAGGCAAATCAATTACACAATGGCCTTTGGATATCCTACAAGCATTTTTGTGGAACTAGGCAACCGTATTTTAAACTGAAGCACATCACTGGACTCATGTCCACAAAACAGGACAATATTTAATCCTGCTGTTAATATACAGTTTCGTATCCTAAGTGATTTCCAAAGAGTGAGGGTGATATGGTTAATCTTGGTTAACACAACTATTAATGTTTTTTAGCGACTGAAGAATTAAGCTGGGTTGTTTGCCCTAGCTCTTGATAGTGTATATGTTTTCAAATAACTTTGTGAGTCCGGACTATAGACTCATTTAAATATTGTTTTTAAGATTTGTTTTCTTTCAGTGCTAATTCGCAGCTTGATGGATAACATGGAATCTCCATAGAAAAAGTGTACTGATGATAAGATATCTTGACATGGAGTACATCTAATCTGGAGAACATCGATCTTCCTCACACAGGATGTAGAGTAAAATGTCAACGCCTTAGAAGTATTCATATTCGTATCTCTGATAATGAATGACACGTACTAGTGTATGGTAAAAAAATCTCTCAAAATATCTGAAAATCATTAGACCCCCCAAAAGACAATACCTTTAACTGAAGTTAATGCAATCGGCAGTTATAATGAATTCTATTAGGTATTAAAATGCAAGGTGACCATGGAAACACTCTAAATGGCATGCCTCTTAATTGGGTTTTCAGAAAGTGCATTCTACGATGTTTCTACGATAGCAAATGCATATGCTGCAGGCATAATGCATTCATCAGTTAAGAAAGATGCAAGATAGAATATTTACTTTTCAAAATGAACTGTAATTACATCGCTGTGACCTTGACCTTTGACCTAGAGTTACACGTCATGAAGGAGCAATGTCCCATTTATCACCAAGGTGCGTAATCTTACACGACCGCAGTGCATACAGTTCTGTGGGCTAATTATGGGGGCAGAATCACCTCAGTCCTCCTCCTCATCTTTCGCTCGTCACGCCGAAGACCTGGGTTCGATTCCCCACATGGGTACAATGTGTGAAGCCCATTTCTGGTGTCCCCTGCCTAGATATTGCTAGAATATTGCTAAAAGCGGCGTAAAACCCAACTCACTCACTCACTCACTTCTCATCATCTCGTTTAATTGTAGCTTTTAGCTGTCTTTTTAATCCTTTATCTATTAGGCTAACTATAGCCTCATCTAGTTAGAGTTTTATAAAAGATAGAACCTTTTCTTTCCACTCTTCTACTACAATCTATTGTAATCAGAGGGGAGATAACTCTCATTTAATAGTTTCCAGTGCGCTGGAGTGTTCAAAATCCAAGTTCAAACCTCATGTCATAAGTTTTTATCAATTTTAATTTTCATTATTTACTATTTTGTACACTTCAGTTGTATGTTTTGCAAGATTTTATACCTTTTTCTGGACATATTTTCAGATAGAAAAAAATAATTGAAAAATATCATTTTGTCATAGTTTTGCCCAAAGAAAGCCACTTAGCATCAACATCCAAGGGATGACTTTTTATATATTGTTTACATAACTATTGTAAACGATATAAACACAAAACCATTTCTGTACCAATTTTTTTGAGGTTGAGAGATTTTTTCCACTAATGTTACTTGACTAACATGGCGTTGGAAAACTAGGGATTCCGAGCTTTCCAACGGAACCAAATACATCTTGCCATACCTCTGGTGGACCAATCTCCTTTATTCTGTTAACTAGCTGCACAGCCACTGGTCTATCAGTATATATTTGTTCTTGGACTGAACATCCTTCTGTATTGTTTACGTACGTGTGAAGACTGAGATTTCGAGATTTCTGAGTGATATTTCCACTGCAGAGACAAAAATGTGATATGTACACTTCGCTAGAAGGACGTCATGGCTGCAACAATATGTTCTTCCAGTACCTCGTCACACAGCACAACAAAATGCGTTTGATAAGCAAGCGTGGGTATCAGATGTCCAACTTCCAGCAAAACAAAAACAAAAACAAAAACCAACGAAAAAACACAAAAAAACACGCCCGATCAGTGGACTGGCAATGTCAAAACCATTCTGATGCACAATCTCGCCAGCCTTCCCTGCAATCGCAATCACTGGCATCCTTGCTGCAGCTGTTAACCCACCCCAAATCATAAGGCCCTGGCCCCCAAAACGACCCCCTTCCAAGACGCATGGCCAGATGTGTACTGCCATCATGTTCGATGAAGGGGGAAACCTGAGTCATCGGTGAAGTGAACGCTTATATCCCAGGTGTTGTCTGGTCAGTGTTCTGGAGTCAGGTGGGCGGCGAAAGATCTCGTGAACTTGTAGAAGTTATGACCAGTACAAATGCCTGCCCTGTAATGCCTGCTTGCTGTATTCGCTTTGCTGGTACTACGTTATGGCTTAACAAAGGGTTTTGTCCAGCGAAAGATCTTGTGAAGTAGTAGAAGTTACGACCAGTACAAATCCCCTTGTGTGTGTGTGTGTGTGTGTGTGTGTGTGTGTGTGTGTGTGTGTGTGTGTGTGTGTGTGCCTGTGTGTGTGTGTGTGCCTGTGTATGTTATCCAGTATCACAACACTCAGTTACAGTAAGGTTGAGTGCAAATCCAATGCTTGTGAGCAAACTTCAATTTTGTTGTAGCCACATCTATATCATTCAGCCTTATCTGTCTCCTAGTTTTCAAGAGGATGGTATTGTTTTAATATGTATCAGTTATATCATATATGACACATTCCTTTTAACAAACTAAAAGCAACATGCATCTTCGGACATTACACAGAATAACAAGAGATGATATGTTGGAGCACGGTACAAACTAGAAGCCGCATGTGTGACTCAGCCTTACGTTAATCATGTGATTACCTTCGATCACATTTCAAAAAGGTCTTATCAGTGAATCAGTGACTGAAAACATGTTGTCTGCAATAACGAGATATGGCACGGAACTTATTGAAATGAAACATGGTATGTGCATGGATAATCCCTTCATTGGATGCTACCATGTTCCGGAGGTAAAATTTGAGGAAATAACAAAATACATTATGAATACAACATACAATATAACATACTATCAAAGAAAGTGGAAAGAGTGGGACATGAAACAGTGCACAAATAGCTCAGTGAACAATGGAACGGATAGCTACAAAAAATTCATGCTCCTGAAATGAATATATCTCACATTTACTTGGGAATCTCAACCTGAAAATGGCGTCAATATATTCAAGATTATAGCTTTCAGATCAATTCTCCGTCAAGCATTAGATCAAGTCTCCGTCCTGGCGTAGTATTAACGTTCACCTGACAAATTATGTGTTTGTTGATAATGTACCCTGTTACTTGCCCTTACAGCATGGGCATGCTTCAGCCAAGAGCCGTCGAGGTGTCAAAAACAGACACGTGCTAAAACACTTACAGCAAGGGCATGCTTCAGCCAAGAACTGTCTTGGTGTCACCAGGCATGGGCTAGAACGAAATTACACAAAGACTTTTTCAAGTTTCTCCCACGACGCTGTTTGCGAGCAATATGCTCAGCCTCTGAAACGTCAATTCTCCCGAGCAAACGTGGCTGTGTTGTGGTCTATGAAAACAAGAAAAGAGGGCATCAGTGGAGGACAACTCTGTTTAAATTGGAACACATTTTACTTATTGGAAATACGCAGTGTTTAAGGGACGAATGCGCGAACAGAGTCCGTTTGCAAACAAAGGAACCGGCTATATATTCGTCTGTGGGAAACTTTACCCTAGCAGGCAGATTAACCGTGCAAGGAAAAGGAGTGGCCAAAGAGCAGTCACCTCTGCAAAAAAGGTTTCAACAGACAGTTAGAGAATGACGCTGCTGTGCATCAAATTGGCAAACACAGAGAAACAATCCTCCCATATGAACATGCCTGTATATTTCCTTCAGGGATTCGGATTCCAAACGGACTATTTCTGACAGTTTTGTTTGGACAGGACATTTCTGAAAAATATGTCAATGTATCTTTGTACGACCTTGATAGAGGTCAACAATATTTAACAGGACTTCAGTACACTTCTGATATTTCCATAACGATACACGTGAATGAATGTTCTATGTATTCAATTTTAAGGAGCGACAGTGATTCTTTGCTACGTAAACAACGTTTGGGTAAAAAGCTTGGAAAAGAAACACTTCTTCTAAAAGGACGCATAAGCAATTATGCACTTGATACAGCAAGGCAGGTGATGTATACAGTATGGGAAACGCAGAGCGGGAACGACGTCAAAGTGTCAGAGGTGGATGGAAGCAAACTACGAAAGTTATTTTCCACTAGTCACGCAGTAATGCGAATATCTAGCCTATACAATACATGTAATTTCGTTTTTGTTTCAGAATATTTACGACCTTCCCATAGGTATTACCTTACGGTCTCCGGAATCAATGGAAAGACGTGTACATGGAACTTTAGAAATATGAGTGTTCAGGACTTAATTTATTGACGCATGTTTTAGGGGTGAAGACAAATGTTTTGGGGTTATACGAAACTAGCGTGAAATCCATTTTCACATGTCCGTATGGGGAAGCTGCAAATGACTGCTTTGTTCACAGCCTTGGAGTCATTTGCGTTCAGGAAACAAAGGCAGATGTACAGATAGATTCAAAAAATGCAACTTCAACACTACTACGAACTCTAAATGGTTTCCTGTCGTATGTACCTGTAGTTTACTGACAATGGCTTGTGAGCTTCGTTTCATGGTGATTTGCAGTTCTACGGCCACAAATAATCGGTACAGTCTAGACCTTCAGTTAAAAGACTCAAATATGTTCAGTCAGGTTCGGGCTACAGGCAATTTTGATGCTCGTCATCCTTCGCAAGAAAAGTTTTAAACTGTTTGGAAAGACAGCCCAGTCATGATATGTTTATTCAGGAAACGTGTGAGGTTTTTTTTTCTATGTACATGTCTGTTGAGCAAAGAGGGACTCCCACCCATCACCAATAGTCAGACAGCTCCAGGGGTTATCTGTCAAACAGCGGATTGAGTTTAAAGTGCTAGTATTGACCCACCAGTGTGTGTATCGCAAAGCTCCACAGTACCTGCAAGACTTTGTCTGTGTGTATACCCCTGCAAGGCCGTTGCGGTCCATCACCCACCTTCAACTTTAAATGCCCTCATATAAACTGAACACTTTGGGCTACAGATCATTTCACTTTGCAGCAGCACATCTTCGGAAATCTCTCCTCAAAGAACTCAAAACTTTTTCTTCATGTGAACTTTTCAAACGCAAACTCAAAACTCAAATTTTCCGTGATACCTGTTAGCGCTTTGAGCATGCAATGCATGAAGTATAAGCGCAATACAAGCAGACATTATCATTATTATGTTTTACAGATTAAGATGAAAAATGCAGCAGAGAGGGTTCGGGTGATCCTGGCACAGTCAGGCTTGTAAGGCTCATCATCAGCTCAGGGCCCTCGCCCCCTCTGCACGCAGCCCAGACAGCGAATCGGACTTCTCCCAGGAAATGCTGCCTAGTCGAAGCCACCAAACACTTTTCGGAGAATATGAAGGCTCCCCAACACTGCAGCCTTCTGCATTACCCAGAGCGTCAGAAGGGCTGTGATCCCGGTGGAGAAACCGGGCGCCAAGAGATCAGGAGGTACCAAACCAAGGGCACCGAGAACAATGTGGAGCCTTACGACAGTGTACTTGGGATGCAAGCGAGACATCTAAAAGGCGAGATCCGCATATTTAGAATGTTTTTCCCGAATCTTGCCATTCACGTTGCTGTCAAAAGGAACAGAAAATTCAATGAAATAAACAAATGCACTGACTTTATCAAAATCAGGTTTGTTGGCTGGAATTCTTCTGATGCTTATTATTGGCCTATTCCAAAAAAAGGTTTGAAGGCATCATTTTCCATGCATGATGCCCTGGACATGTTCAGGGTCGTACCATGGATGGACCTCTGAGTCGAAGCCACAGGCATGGCGAAGACGTTAGTAGAAGCAACAAGCCATGCCATTATGTCGTTTAAAATACTAGTATACCGTGTGTGCCAAGGAAGGGCATCTACTGACAAGGTGTTGGACAGTAACTGTAAATACATTGCACACTCGACATTTCATGCAAATAAATATTTTCTTTTAGAATCACATTTTGGCGATTGCGAGTGGAAAGTGACTGGTCTTGGGCAACAAAAAGGAAGCCCTCAGTTTCACATTTAAGACCAGCCGACTTCATCCAGGCGAAGCAGTCTGTGGGATTGCTATTCTGCTCCACACACTGCATATAAACTTCTATATATATAAGCTTCTCCACGAATGACGGACTCTGGGCAGACATGGTGAAGGACTTCACCTGGTTTACTCCCAGCACTGTACCGTTCAGCAGTACATTGCCATCAACAAAACGAACTTCAAATTTCAGATTCTGTCCAACAACCTTGGCACGCTTAACATAGCTGTGGAATTTCTTGTTTTCATCATGAATCTTGACATGCATCACCAGAGGATAATCCAATAAATAAATACGTGCAAAAATACACACTAAAATTATATCACGAAGAGTCTCCACATTAATCAAATCCCGACCTCCAGAATTGATTGGCTTATATAAACAATTAAGAGAGGTATGATGGTGGTGAGCTCTGTTATTAGACATTATCCTTCTTGTCAGGCGGTCAAGACTCTAGATGTCTTGTTTTGTCCAATCAAGTACTCCAAAGGAATAGGAAAGGACTGGCACAGCAAAAGCATTGGTGGCTTTGACTTTGCTTTGAGCATATAGCTCTGAGCCCCAGATTTTCTTTAAGCGAGTTCTATACTCGACCCGAAGTTTTTCTTGAATTTAGGCATTCTGGAGCTTGCATTCCAAGATAGGCCTATCTTCCACAAGATGCTCAATAACTCCTCCCCCTTGTAATATGACCGATCCATCATTAATTACCTTGCCACGTTTCAAATGAAGAGTATTACATTTGACGAGTCCAAATGTCACCTGTTCTTTGAAACTGGTATCTCATTTGGCAAGGAGCTCGATGTCATCCATGTAAAGGAGACGAGTAAGCAGTGTTGGGGATCTTTGCTGAGGAGGTCCGGGTGGTAACCATCCTCTTTATTGAAAAGAAAACTCAAAGGATTTAAAGACAAGCAAAAAAGCAAATGACTAAAGGAATCCCCTCGAATATTCCCCTTCTTATTGGAATAGATTCCGAAGTCTGCACCTGCCCTTGTGAGTACATCTTATAGTCGGTCGACCAGCAACTCATTAACGACTTGAGTAAATCGAGTAGTCGCTCAAGGATGTCGATACAATGAAGAGACTTCAGAATCCATTCATGAAGGACAGAGCCATATGCTTTTTTGTAGTCAATCCAGCACATGGAGTGAGTGAGTGAGTTTGGTTTTACGCCGCTTTAAGCAATATTGCAGCAATATCACGGCGGGGGACACCAGAAATGAGCTTCACACAACGTACCCATGTTGGGATTCGAACCCGGGTCTTCGGCGTGACGAGCGAACGCTTTAACCACTAGGCTACCCCACCGCCCCTCCAGCACATGGAAAGGTTGTTGCGATATGTCTTAGCCTCTTCCAAATTCATTTTCTGTACAAGAAGTTGATCCTTGCACCCCCAACATCCCTTTCCCGCCCCCTTCTGCTCTCTATAAATTATATGCCCATGTAATTGGAAGAGCAGTAAGATGTCACAAGGTTTGTCAAACACCCTGTGAATATTTTATATTGTGTATTCAAACGGCGGAAGTTTTTGGGATCAGTCAAGTCTCCTTTCTTGGAAGGAGTATTGTGCGACCTTTGCAGAACCATGGAGGAACATCACGTGTGTCCACCAGAGAATTGAAACAGTGAAGTAATGGTGTTTGGACACAGGGGACTTATTATTAAATCTTTGACAGAAATGATTACTGTTTCATTGTTTTATACTGCACCTGTATTCTGTAGATCATATTCCGCCTTCATGTTGTTCGACCTAAACTGTCTATGGACACAGACGATATGTAAATCTTAAGTCATTTATGCTGTTACGTTGTACTTTCTCCAGAATTAAACATAGGTGATTATGCATGCGTGTACAGTGTCGTTTCTATGACAGATGGGTGACATGATTTAACAATGCATTAAACCACGGCTAGTTTGTTTTTCTGATTTGATTGATTTAAACATATTCACAAATGTGAAAGGGATTGGGGACAAGTTATCCAACTTAAAATACCCGCTCCCGAATATTTACATACATTTTCAATTAAATACATCTTAGGAAAGAATACAGAGAAGAGAAAGGAAAGTTAAAGGAGAAGAGAGGAAGGGACACAACCTATGTGATCACTCAACACGTTTTGATTGATGAATATAAGTTTGCACGTATTTTCATTTAACATTTATCTCTCTTTGAATGTTGTACAGTTTACATTCTAATAGGAAGTGATGTAAATTTTCACAAGCATTGCCACAGTAACAAGAAGCAGACACTTTCATATTGAAACGATACAGATCATAATTTAGTTGACTTGTCATAAAATATGTCTCAACTTTGTGTGTATAATATTAAATGTTCTAATACCAGACGAGTAATATGATGGAGCTGCAGGTTGCTCACGCTTTATATACGACTTGAAACTTTGTAATGAAGGTCGATTTCTTTCAGTTTCAGAAATATTATTCCATATACTTACAGTTGATGGAAAAAAGGAATCATACGAAAGTCTTAACCTTGCAGAAGGTAGGATTATATTGTTAGCATTCCTAAGGTTATAATTAGATCTTGATCACACACTATCTGGAGTAATATCTTCTAAGTATACAGGAGCTAAATTATTTTGAATGTTATAAAATAGACAAAGTTTTCTTCCTTTTTCTTCGTTCATCCAGTCTTTCCCATCCTGTCTCATAATTAAAGAATTAAACGAGACTTACCTAAGTTGAAGTTTGATTGAGATTCTACCAACCAGTCTTCAGTGATGAGTCCGGACATACCGTCCTCCATTTGTGTCAAGATCGTTTAGTTGAGGGTCAAAATTGGGTTTCAGTCGACTTGCAGAAATAACTTTTTAAAGTTTTAATCGATTGCATGCGATGGTAGCGCAGCGATCGGCAAAGCAGGCGGGTGGGTATCACCGAAGTGTCCGGCCTTGTCATAATGTATTGTGAGGCATTTCGAGTCGGGGGTCATCTCAAAAAAATATTTTTCTTGATCTTTAATCTTCGAAAAGACACGAGGGCCTGTGGTACCAAGTTGAGTGAACCCTTCTGTCAGACCTGCGTTCACTTTCGCAATTCATCAATCATGACGCTAAAGTCACTACAACCTGCAGACGTACTGGGTGTAGGAACATTTTAACTGTTACTTTTAGAGGAAGCTGGTTTGGCTTTCCGAGTTTTGTCATAACATTTCTCGTGTTTGTCTTCTAAATTCTCCGCCTCAGGGAGAGATTGGTCCAGCCATTTCAGTCAACCACGAGGATCAAATATCATCAATATACATGTAGTTGACAATTTGTACAAGTTGTCAAAAAGTCGAAAAGCATGAGAGCAGCGCAATGAGACAAGCTGCCTGAAGCATGGCGATAGCTCACACTGATCCACGCATGCGCGACTCATAATCTCATGTGACCTCCTATCACGTGACTGGTTGATAGAATATAGAATTTGCCGTGCGGTATATCTAGGAAGAACAGAAACTATTCTGGCAGCTTCTAATTGAAGTTTCTCTAAGTTTTCCTTCTGTTGTACGGTACAACCATCCAATAATTCACAAGCATATTCAAAGTGTGGTCTGATAAATATCTTATAAATACTGTTGATTGTATTTCTGTTAAGTAAATATTTCAATTTTCGCATTGATGATATCATTTTGGAGCACAACTTGACAATTTGATTAGTGTGACAAGACCATCTGCCGTTTGCTTCAAATGTTATTCCGAGATGTTTATGATTGTTTACCAAATTGATTTCCTTTCCGTTCATAAAATAATTTCAATTCTTCTGTTTCATCAATCATGGAAAACGACACTGCTTCTGGGGTTTTTTCAGCATTAGATGAGACCAACCAGTTTTGCTCCAGCTATATAATATGTCTAAATTGGCATTAAGAAAAGTTTCTATTTCTTTCCAAGCGTGGTGTCATCAGCAAAAAGTCTTGTTACACAATCTAATTTATCAGTTTGTCTTTCTCTGATCATTGGATCAATTCACATCGGCAAAGCTCCAACAATTACTGATAAATGCACTGTTTTGCTATATCTAAATGCATGACTTTCGGGTGAGTGAGCGAGTGAGTGAGTTTAGTTTTACGCCGCACTCAGCAATATCCCAGCTATCTGGCAGCGGTCAGTAAATAATCAAGTCTGGACCAGACAATCCAGTGACCAACAGCATGAGCATGGATCTGCGTAATTAGGAACCGATTTCATGTGTCAACCAAGTCAGTGAGCCTGACCACCCGATCCCATTAGTCGCCTCTTACGACAAGCATAGTCGCCTTTTGTTGCAAGCATGGCTTGCTGAAGACCTATTCTACCCCGGATCTTCACGGGTCGGGACTTCAAGATATTAACTTTGGCTTAACTAGCTAATTCTGTTCATGTGTCTTTAATGTTGTGTGAAGGGCTGGTTGATAACACATCTTTCTCTTTTAAATGACAAGAAGTTTGATATTCCTGTTTTGTCAGTGCTGGTATTTAACGCAAGAATAGATTTACATGCACAGCTCCCGCCTGACGAAAATCAACGGTACAAACGAATACCTTATCTATTTGTAATGACCTTGACATTCCTTCTCCATTCGAGATGTTTTCAGCATCACGTTAAATCACGCGAACATCATTATACGGTGGACCCGTGAAGGTTCGTGTAAGAGGCGACTAACGGTGACATGTCATCGGTTCCCAGTTGCGCAGATCGATGCTCATGCTCATCACTGGATTGTCTGGTCCAGACTCGATTATTTACAGACCGCCGCCATATAGCTGTAATATTGCTGAGTGCGGCGTAAAACTTAACTCACTTACTCACTCATTCTACGGTCCAGTGGTTTGCGTGTGTATTTGAACGAGTGAATTGACAAATACCATAATGGTTCGAACATTTTAGACTTTTATCAACACACTGAGGTTGCTTTCAGAGTAAATAGTTTAAGATATTGGTACGGTATAACGATATCGCAGCAAGGCTTACAGGCAGTCGTCATGAAACCAGAACATATATATCTGAAAATTCGATGTCAGTGATCAGAAGGACAATATTGCAATGACTGAAAATATGTTCATCATAAACAAATATTGCCTTTAAAGATATATTTTACAAATGAATGAAGTTGAAGTAGTGCTTTTGTGACGGTTATGTGGTTATTCAAGCCTTGTAATTGAAGGAACGCTCACAGTAGTAGTGACCCCATTTGTTTATCATGCGTTCACTGCATTAGTAAAACCTACAACCACGTATTTTAGAGAAAAAAAATTAGGCTAAAACATTTATTAAAACGTAAGACCAACGACTTCTATTTGTTTGGGTTTTTTTGTTTAACGCCGCACTCAGCAATATTCCAGCTATATAACGGCGTCTGTAAATATTCAAGTCTTGATCTGACAATCCAGTGATCAACAGCATAAGCATCGATATACGCAACTCGGATACAATGACATGTGTCAAGCACGTCAGCGAGCCTGACCACCCAATCCCGTGAGTCGACATTTACGACAAGCATGGGTTGCTGAAGACCAATTCCAACCCGGATCTTCGCCCCTTGATACCGATGCATGGGGTACCAGAACATGAATAAGACTGACAAAATACATGATCATTGTGAAGACTTATGTCATTTTCTTTTCTAAAATTGCATGGTTACCGTGGAAACGCCCCAAAGTGACATATTGTTTGACACTTTCAAGTCTGGCAACATTGGTTTTGGAAAACTAGTGACTCCAAGCTGTCCAACGGTACCAAATACATATATACTCATATGCTTTACCTCTAGTAGACCTATCTGGTCTGCCACTTGTCTGTCAGTACATGTTATATTATATATTATATCCTATATTATATATGTAATTGTGAAGACTGAGATTTCGAGAGAGAGAAAAGTGATATTTTCACTGTTGTGACAGAAATTTGATAAGTCCACTTTGCTGGTACTACGTCATCATGGCTTAACATAGTGTTTTGTCCAGCAAAAGATCTTGTGAACTAGTAGACGTTATGACCAGTACAAATCCCTAGACTTCCATCTTCGGAAATTAGACAGTATAAAACGGGATGATATGTAAGAGCACGGTACGAACTGGAAGTCGTATGCGTAACTCAACTTTATGTTAATCATGTGATTACCTTCGATCACATTTCCAAAAGGTCTTGGTTGTCTCGAATCAGTGACTGGGGACATGTCTGCAGTCACAAGATATAACAAGAAACATATTGAAATGGCACATGCTATGTGCATGAATAATCCATGCATTGCATGCAACCATGTTCCGGAGGTAAATTTAAGGAGATAAAGAAATCCCTTCTGAATACAACATAAGTCACCCATAACATACTTTCAATGTGGAAAGCGTGGAACATGAAACAGTGCACAATTAGCTCAGTGAACATTGGAATAAGTAAGTACAAATTTTCATGTTCCTGAAAAAGGAATATGGTTTGACATTTACTTGGGCATCTCAACCAGAAAACGACGTTAATATTTTCAAGTTTATAGCTTACAGATCAATTCCCCGTCAAGCATTAGATCAAGTCTCCGTCCTGGGATAGTTAGTATTAACGTTCACCTGACACACGATGTGTTTGTTGATAATGGACCTCTATAGAGTATCAACCCTGCTGCTTGCACTTACAGCATGGGTATGCTTCAGCCAAGAGCCGTCGAGGTGTCCAAAACAGACACGGGCTAAAACACTTACAGCAAGGGCATGCTTCAGCCCAAAACTGTATTGGTGTCAGCAGGCATGGGCTAAAATGAAATTACACAAAGACTTTTTCGAGTTTCTCCCTCGACGCTGTTTGCGAGCAATGTGCTCAGCCTCTGAAACGTCAATTCTCCCGAGCAAACATGGCTGTGTTGTGGTCTATGAAAACAAGAAAGGAGGGCATCAATGGAGGACAACTCTGTTTAAATTGGAACACATTCTACTTATTGGGAATACGCAGTGTTTAAGAGACGAATGCGTAAACAGAGTTCGTTTGCAAACAAGGGAACGGGCTACACATACATCTATGGGACACCACTTTACTATTTCGCCAAGCAGTCGGATTAACCCTGCAAGGAAAAGGAGTGGCCAAAGAGCAGTCACCTCTGCCAAAAAAAGTCTTAGCAGGCTTTTAGAGAATGACGCCGCTGTGCATCAAATTGGCAAAAAGAGAGAAACAATCCTCTCATATGAACATGCCTGTATTTTTCCTTCAGGGATTCAGATTCCAAACGGACGCTTTCTGTTAGTTTTCTTTAGATCGGGCATTTCTGGAAAATATCTTAGTGTCCATTTGTACGACATTGAAAGAGACACCCAATTTCTAACAGGACTTCAGTACACTTCTGATATTTCCATAACGCTACACGTGAATGAATGTTCTATGTATTCACTTTTAAGGAGCGACAGTGATTCTTTGCTATGTAAACAACGTTTGGGTGAAAAGCTTGGAAAAGAAACACTTCTTCTAAAAGGACGCATAAGCAGTTATGCATTTGATACAGCAAGGCAGGTGATATATACAGTATGGGAAACGCAGAGCGGGAACGACGTCAAAGTGTCAGAACTGGATGGAAGCAAACTACGAAAGGTATTTTCACGCATTCAAACAGTAATGCGAATATCTAGCCAACACAATAAATTTTTTTTGGTTTCAGAATATTTACGACCTTCCATTAGGTATTACCTTTCGGTCTCCAGAATCAATGGAAAGACGGGTACGTGGAACTTTAAACATATGAGAGTGTTCAGGAATAAATTTATCGACGCATGTTTTGCGGGAGATGACGTCTTTCTTTGGTCTTACAATACTGGGGTGTTTCAAGTCGACATTCGCTCAAACCGTCAGAAAACACTTTTCTCATGCCCCAGTGGGAGCACTGTAAATAACTGCTTTGTTCAAGGAAACAGCCTTGGGGTGATTTGCGTTAATGGAACAAAGGCATTTATACAGATCTATTCAAAGGATGCAAATGAAACACGACTACGAACTCTCAATGGTTTCGTGTTCTCTGTGCCTGTAGTCTACTAGTGGTTTGTGAGTTTTGTTTCATGATTTGCAGTTCTGCTGCCACAAATAATCGGTAGAGTTCAGACCTTCAAGTCAACAATAGATTGGATTGATTTTAATTTTCAGTCAGGTTCGGGCTAAAGACAATTTGAATGTAAGATAAGCTTTAAACTGTTTGGAAAGACTTACAGCCGTGTTATGTTTATTCAGGAAACATGTAATCTCTTTTTCTATGTACATGTTTGAATAAATCTTGGACTGAAATTATTACTGTTTCCAACGTTTTTGTACTACACCATTATTCTGTAGAAAATTTCATGCTGTTCGACTCAAACGCTATTTCAATCCCACACAAACGCTATTTCAATCTTAGTTAAGACCCGTGAAGATCCCGGGTAGAATATGTCTTCAGCAACCCATGCTTGCCACTGAGGCGACTGTGCTTGTCGTCATCGGTTCCCAAAGAGGCGACTAATGGGATCTGGATTGTCTGGTGGTCAGACCCGCTGACTTGGTTGACACATGTCATCGGTTCCCAAATGCGCAGATCGATGCTCATGCTGTTGATCACTGGATTGTCTGGTCCAGAATCGATTATTTACAGACCGCCGCCATATAGCTGGAATATTGCTGAGTGCGGCGTAAAAGTAAACTCACTCACTCACTCTTCGACTTACTCACTCAATCTTAGTCATTCATGCTTTTAAGTTGTCGCTTTCTTATAAAGTGATGATATTTGGGTGAAATAACTGATCAAATATATAAACACTGACATCGATACTATAGGTCATCGATTGTCTTTTCTTCGGTATGCCATTCTTTCCATTGAACATACGTCCGATGAGATAACGTTAGATATCCCTGGTCTGATTGAAATGTTAAGACTCAAGTATAATTGATGGTCACTTTCAGTAGGATATCAGACGAAACATCTCTTTTTCAAATATATTTTGTTTTTTCGACTTCTGAAAAATGTTCATCTTTTGATTAATGTTTATTTTTTTAATGGTTCATTCAAAAGTGAAACGACACGGGTCGGAGTATTGTGACGACGTCTTACAAAGTTAGAAAGGTGTAAAGTATTTGGGCAGTTCATTAACGGTAAACTTGAAAACAATTCATGCAACACAACTGAGTAGTTAAACCCCAGAAACAGGTATATACTTATATCCAGCTACCTAGATATGTACTCCCCTCAAAAAATGTATGCGATACTAGGAGGTAACTTCACTTTCCAAAACTGTAATAAGTAAAATTACTTTCTATGAATAGCGGTGTCAAATTATTGCATGAACACATTACTTTTGGTACATGGAATGAAGTACGACAGCAGGTGATATGACCGCGAAGATCGACAGGGTTAAAGAAGGGACATTTCAAAATTGACGCTATAGGATCAGTAGTAATCTGCCACGATTTCTCAAATGTTCCTTCTGTCGACACGCCAGACTGTGTACGTACGTTCCAATGGACATTTGAGGGAGTACTTCTCACTCCTCTGGCAGCGCCTTGCCTTGTGACGCACATGTCCCAGACGTATACAGTGAGGGAAAAGTCTGGGTTCGTTGCTGGCCACACCATTCTATGGGTGTTGTGCTGCTGGCAGTGACCACGGGCATTGTCGTTCTGAAGGACAAAAGCCGAACGCCTTTTTAAAGGGAACACAAAGGCCGTATATTGTCTCGATGGTTTTTTAGGTTGCCCTTTCTTGCATAACATAGATGGACCGCCAAAGCATTCTTGAATTGTCATTTTGACGTTGGCTTTGTTGTTATGAACTGATGCCTTATTACCATTTAATTCGTTTAACGTTGCCTACTAGAAGACTCGTTCCCTTTTCGATGGCAGGTTTATGTTGGTTGTTTTTTTGTTTTTGTTTAATCAACAACATCAACCTTTTACTGCACCCATGCGAGTGGTAGTAGGGCCTATTCCATCATTTGACAAATCATGCCAATCCCTGTTAATGCTATTATATGGACTTTTGAATAGCTTTCTTTGCCATAAACAAAAAACATGGTGTAAACAAAAAACTCCATCCATGGTTCCCTTCATTACTATATATTTCATATTTTATATTCAATGACATTTGGTAACAGGACATTTCCCCCCTTCTTAGAAACCAGCAACTAGTAGGCTCCAAACCTATTCAGGCTCACCCAGGGTCTACTAATTACCGCCATGTTGCTTTACCCAGCTGTGAGCAAGATCAAAGAATGTGATGTAAATGGGCAACTGGTGACTGGATTGAAGTCATCTTATCATTGAAAGTCAGTGTGGCTTAAGACACCAGAGGAATACCATTGAACATTGTCAGAGGAGTGCTTAGTGTGTTTTTATAAGCAAGCTACATGTAGATTTCATGTTCATTTATTCAGAAAATAAACGCTATACAATGCTAAAGTTTTAAATGACAACATCAGTGGCATCTTTCTTCATTAATTTTGTTTGTGATTTTACAATCACATGTGGTGGTAGTAACGTGAATGCCATTCAATGGCAATTGCAGTTTGTGTCATTAAGCTACAAGAGGAAACTGGAAAACAGTTTTTTTTAAGTTTTCCAAACCTAAACCGTGTCATGTTCAATCTTGTAGTAAAGGCAAAGTACAGAATCATCATGGTTTTATAGTTTGCAACTCGCATGTATCTATTTTTACATTTGTATTTATTATTTACACAGTTTATGCAAAACTATCCCTTCAATCAGCAATCTAATCCAATCATCCACCACGGCTTCCACAATAAAGGAAGTCGGACAACTGGTAGGCTTGATCACGTACATTGTTCACACCTCTGACAAATGTAAATTGGGTGCCACGGGCGAAAGACAAATAGGTGCCTGACAGTGTGAGTTCGAATCCTGGATTGGACTCAACCTAACAAAAGTACTAAATGCTGAACTTTACTGAGAAAGTGTAATCTCAAATAGAACATATGTTTGCCATATATTTGACAACTTTCTAAACGGCATTGTGTATTCATTGCTATCGTTAAACTAGAACGATACTCGAAGATCCGGTTTAGAACTGTCACAAAGCAATATATATTCATGCATAACTTCATATTGTACCCGACCTCCTCCGTGGTGTAGTGGTTAGAGCGTCCGCCCGGAGAGCGCAAGGTCGCGGGTTCGATCCCCGGCCGCGTCATACCAAACAACGTTAAAATAGGGTACTTGTTGGTCCCTGCCTGGCGCTCAAGCTTTTGGGTATGGATTGAGGGATTCAAACTGTTGGGTGTTTATTGAGGGATTCAAGCTGTGGGGTGTGGATTGAGGGATTGACGAGACTCGTCGAGACGGCATCACTCATATCGTGTACAAAATAACAAAAATGACGTGATCATGTTGGTTGTCAATGTGGCCACAACCTGAAATCTATGCTTCATCTGGAAATTAAAGCCTATATTTACAAACATGTAGGTACAAAATGCTTTTTTCGGTATCATATTTTCCGTAACCATATAATGTACATTAGCCAGTGTTTACTCTTCACATCCATCCATTCATCCATCCATCCATCCTTCCATTCGTTCGTCCGTCCGTCCGGTCCGTTCGTTCGTTCGTTCGTTCGGTCGCTCGTTCGTTCATTCATTCATTCATTCATTCATTCATTCATACATTCACCGCTTCCTGTGGTGTAGTGGTTAGAGCGTCCGCCCGGAGAGCGGAAGGTTGCGGGTTCGATCCCCGACCGCGTCATACCAAAATGTGGTACTTGTTGGTCCCTGCCTGACGCTCGGCATTAATGGGTACAGCAAGGACTGGTCGGCTCGGAGTCAGTATAATGTGTGCTTCTGAGTAGGGACTGTGGCATGGTATCTCACTAGCACTATAAAACCAGCTTAAGTCTGGGCTAGTACAAGCAGCCACACATACACATACACACGCATGCACGTCGTCATATGAGCGAAATATTCTCAAGCACGACGTTAAACCCAATTTCACCTCACCTTACATCATAGTGTACCCTTATCCCTACTTTACCGTGAATATCCGGGTTAGAATTGGTCTTACTTGCTGACGTGGTTAATGCATGACGTCATATCTAAATTGTGTAGCTCGATGTTCATGATGTCAATCACTGGAATTTTTGGTCCGGACTCGAATTTTTTAGAAATTCCCGTACAAACGGTCTTCAGTGTTTACCATTATGAATCCAAAGCTGAAATGTACTTCTCCACTTAAAACTGTATATTAAAAACGTTAGAATATATTCTTCTTGAAAATTGCTTCAATCAATCGCCCTGCCACTGCGCACTGCTGTCAAGTAGCTTAATTGTCTACCCCATGTTTGAAGGTTACTGATATGTGGATGTGTTGTTCTGTCGGTGACATTACTTGCCCTTTACTGAGCGCTCTTTGCATGCATTGTATTTGCGCCTAATTTAGCTACTTGAACATGTTTGGTCTGTGATCGAGACTTTTGCCACATACAGGTTGGTTATTACCTTCTTTAAAGCTGAATTCAACAACATACATGACAGGTGTGACGTAGTGCGGTCTTAAAACACTGCTTATCATGTCTAAATAACCTGTGTATGAATTCTTCATTAAGGTTTGTGTTTTTGTTGTGGAGGAGGAAGTGGACCTTTTAGAGTGGGTCAGTTTAGTTTTATTTTTGAAATATTCCATTATTATCACGGCGTGGAACACCAGAAATGGGCTTCACATGTGGTGAATCGAACCCGGGTCTTCGGCGTGACGAGCGAACGCTTTAACCACCAGGCTACCCCACCGCCAACATTGTACCTAAAATGACATTTATAATAAATTATTTTTGAAATGCCTTTTTGTATTTATTTATGAAATTAAATTTTACATCTTCTCAGGCGACATTAAAGGGAAACACTTGACGTGTAGCCTTAATCTGTGCAATCCATTCCGTTGATATCCCAGCTGCTGACCTTACAACTACAGCTGTAACAGCTGTCAATCAACTTCCGGAAGAAATCATATTAAAATGAAATAGAACGTTATCTCACGTTTGTCCCCGAACAACGAATCACTTTGTTTAAATGTCTATGATCACAGGTACAACAGTGCATCAAGCCTAGATAGTGCTTTCTGACGTATTCTTTGTTTTAGCTCAGACATCGACAAATGAATGTACACACGGGGTACGTTTTTCAGTATTGTATTGTTAATTATTAAAACCAAGAACACAAACCTCAGTATGTGCATTCTAAAAGTGTTAGATAACTAATGTATCTTTTGAAAAGATTTTCATGACCATTTGTTTGCAAGGCCACTCCTACTTAAACATATAGTCCCTGTATATTTCACTAATATATTTGATGGATGTCGCATTCAGATTATGGATAACCAGTCCATAATTGATTGTAACGTGGCATTGTGTCAAAAATACTACCCATTTATACACAATATTAAGAGATCAAGACCTTTGAAACATTCAAGAACGGAAAAGTAGTATTTGACCTTTTGAACTAACTGTTATTTTCAGAAGTGGGTCAAGGTCATCCGTATCTGTGTAGCTAAGCAGAAGATGACTGGGGTGCGGAATTGTCGGTTTCCTTAAAGGGTTTCTAGCCATTATGAGTTGTGCTTCAGTATGTCCGCAGTTAAGAGGTGTCCATGTCAACGTTCTGACAGCGTAATCACAGATATCATCTGTCACGTGACAATGTGCAGGACGTCATACTAATAACTTACTCTTAACCAGCTATTTTCTAATTGAGCCTTTTTACTGTGAAGAGCTGGTTGATAATATAGTTTTCTCTTTTAAGTGACAAGAACTTTCAAAGTTTGGTATTCCTGTTCTGTCAGTGCTGGTATTTAACGCTTGAATACATTTTCATGCACAGCTCTAGCCGTGACCCAAATCGACGGTACAAACGAAGACGTTATCAATTTGTAATGACCTTGACATTCCTTCTTCATTCGAGCTCGTTTCAGCGTCACGTCAAAACACGTGAGCATCATTATACGATCGGGTGAGTACATGGTTTGCGTGCGTATATGAATGAGTGAAATAAAAAAAAGTACCAGAATAGTTCTAGCATTTTAGACTTCAACAATTTCATTAAACCGGCCACAAGTGCTCACTGACGTTGTTTTCAGAGTATATACGGTATCAGTACGGTATAACGGTATCGCGGCAAGGTGATTTGTCCGAGGGCATTGTCTTCGTCACCAGCAGCGTGGGTCGTTTCATAACATCAATAAATCAGTTATCTGATCGATGCTCTGATATTTACAGGCACACGTCATAAAACTGGAACATAGCTGAAAATTCGATATCACAGATCAGATTGACAGTACTCCAATGACTTAAAAATGTTCGTCATAAACAAATATTGCCATTGAATATACATTTTATCAACGATGAAGTCGAAGCAGCGCTTTTGTGATTTTGTACGGTAATACGATTATTCAAGCCTTGTGTTAGAGGGAAAACTCACAATCACACAGTCTGTTTTTCACCTCGTTAGTGAAACCTATGGTCAAGTGCATGAAAATTAAGTCAAATCAGTGATTCAAACATAGGACCAACGACTTTGCTTTGTTTGCTTGTTGTTTAAATCAGCAATATTCCATCTTTTTGACCCAGGTCTGTAAATATTCGAGTCTGGACCAGACAATGCAGTGATCAACACCATGAGCATTGATCTACGCTGTTGGGATACGATGACTTTGGTTTGGCTGAATTCAAAAACTTTGCACAAACTGATTAATATATATTACTTTGTTTTCCAATCATTGGTTTCGGTGCAGTTTGTCCCTTTAACTAAAGAATCAGCAATATCGTCATTAAATACAAATATTCGGTTGCTGTCAATAGTTGTTATTCCACTCCATTATCGATCTCCAGCCATGAAACAAAGTCAATTACAACCTGATGCAGACAGAAGCACATTGTCATCGTATCCCAATTGCGTAGTTCGATGCTCAGGTGTTGATCACTGGATTGTCGGTTTAGTCTCTATTCGCCTACATCTCAATTCACCTACATCCCATTTCGCATACAAAAACAATGTTGACTAATTGGGATTAGAAAATGCACCCCTTCTCTGATAATGAACCTGACTCACTGGCAAGTGCTATGCTAATCAGGTAAATCTTCCAAATTACCCTTACTCATCTTTAAATTACTTTTGGAAAAAGTAAGTATAAATGGATAATAAACATCAAACATATTTTTGACGAAATTGGACTTGGTTATATCTGGAATTCCCAAAATTTTGAACATTTGAATAAACTAAAAATTACAGTTAAATTTAAACTAGAAGATGCGTATAAGCAAAGGTACCTTATATAGCTCGTTATCTAACGTTGATCTAAGGTTGAGTAAATATTTGGATATTTTAAATGATAATTGTTCAAAGGCATTGTTACGTTATGAAACAGCAAATCATAACTTACCCATTGAAACAGGCCGCTGGAGCAATATTCAAAAACGTGATAGAATATGTAAACTTTGTAATGGTCGAGACATTGGCGATGAATTTCATTATTTATTTATTTGTTCTCACCTTATAAATGCAAGAGTTAAATACTTAAAGCCATATTTTTATTCCAAACCAAATTTTCATAAAATGTATACATTATTCAATAACAATAAGAAAGGTATTCTTAGAAAACTCTTTATTATGTAATATTATTATAAATGTTTTTAAGAATCGTCGGTAAGAATACTCCATCTAAACATTATTATTATCTTTATGCGATCTATTTGCAGATAGAGTTGCAATCTATCTATGTATATTATGCATTACTTATTCATCTTTAAATATGAAATACTCGACTGCACATATATTGTACATAACTATATAATATATAATATAATATATAATATATTTAATATTCTAACATATATGTAACCTCATATGCCGCTGTCTGCGGCCTGAGTTGAAATAAAGTTCAGTTTGTTCAGTTAAAATAAAATGAAAGGGATTAATGCACAAGCTAAATTGTAAAAGCAATGATGAGATGTAGTTAATTTCTCACTGTAAAATACTCAGTTGTTATAGGGATATGTAGTTGAGTAAAGAAGATTGGTGCATCCACTAAGAAGTTCAAACAAGGTTCGGCCATCCAACAAGAAGTTCAAACTGCATGAAGCCACACACTGGAAGTGCGTCATAGATAAATGTAAAGGTTAATGCAGTAAAAAAAGCCTTTTTGTCCTTCAACTAGAAGAGTCCACTTTTAGATCTTAGGGGTGCCACTAGTTTACCACTGCGTAACCAGCAGTCAACAGACCATGAAATGTTGTTTTAAGACTGTAGGCGAAATGAGAACATGCCGGATTGTCTGGTTCAGACTCAATTATTTACAGACCGACGCCATATAGCTGGAATATTGCTGAGTGCGGCGTAAAACTAAATCCACTGTCTCACTGTATAACAGAATGAAATCATGATACTAAACTGTAGCGGACGACAGCATCTATCTTTCTACCTATCTTTCCATCCAGCCATCCATCTATTTCAACACTAACATACTCTGAATGATAATTGTTCAAAGGCATTGTTACGTTATGAAACAGCAAATCATAACTTACCCATTGAAACAGGCCGCTGGAGCAATATTCAAAAACGTGATAGAATATGTAAACTTTGTAATGGATTACGACATTGGCGATGAATTTCATTATTTATTTATTTGTTCTCACCTTATAAATGCAAGAGTTAAATATTGAAAGCCATATTTTTATTCCAAACCAAATTTTCATCAAATGTATACATTAATCAATAACAATAAGAAAGGTATTCTTAGAAAACTCTTTATTATGTAATATTATTATAAATATGTTTAAGAATCATCGGGAAGAATACTCCATCTAAACATTTTTATTATCTTTATGCAATCTATTTGCAGATAGAGTTGCAATCTATCTATGTATATAATGCATTACTTATTCATCTGTATATATGAAATACTCGACTGCACATACATTGTATATAACTATATGAATATATTTTATATTGTAACATATATGTAACCTCATATGCTGCTGTCTGCGGACTGAGTTGAAATAAAGTTCAGTTTGTTCAGTTAAAATAAAATGAACGGGATTAATGCACAAGCTAAATTGTAAAAGCAATGATGAGATGTAGTTAATTTCTCACTGTAAAATACTCAGTTGTTATAGGGATATGTAGTTGAGTAAAGAAGATTGGTGCATCCACTAAGAAGTTCAAACAAGGTTCGGCCATCCAACAAGAAGTTCAAACTGCATGAAGCCACACACTGGAAGTGCGTCATAGATAAATGTAAAGGTTAATGCAGTAAAAAAAGCCTTTTTGTCCTTCAACTACTTCAACTAGAAGAGTCCACTTTTTGATCTTAGGGGTGCCACTAGTTTACCACTGCGTAACCAGCAGTCAACAGACCATGAAATGTTGTTTTAAGACTGTAGGCGAATTGGGATGTAGGCGAAATGAGAACATGGCGGATTGTCCAGACTCAATTATTTACAGACCGACGCCATATAGCTGGAATATTGCTGAGTGCGGCGTAAAACTAAATCCACTCACTCACTGTATAACAGAATGAAATCATGATACTAAACTGTATCGGACGACAGCATTTATATTTCTACCTATCTTTCCATCCAGCCATCCATCTATTTCAACACTAACATACACTAAACGCCAAAAGAAACGTTACCCTCCTGCCTTAATGATGGCTGGCGTTGTGGTGCGTGGACGTCCACTTCTTGGTCTGGCTACGGTGACCATAGTCTGACTGAAGCCATGAATAAGTCTTACAACCGTGATACGGTGGCATCTGAGGGCGTTGGCAACAACATTGTATGTCGACCCCATCCGATCCCAGTGGCTCTTTCTCTCTCCTCAGCTGTTAATCCTGGCATATTTCTCATACTTATGCATCATATCTTGCATTCTAGTCTCTCTTTATACCCTATAGAATCATCAATGGATGCAAATATTGCTTGAATATTGCTGCGTTTTGGCGACTGATATTGCTATGTGTACATTGAAAATGGAAAAATGTTACTTTGCAATCAAAAATGTTAACAAAGCTAATTTTAGATGTTCCTAAACACTTTTTCACAATACCAAAGACACGTTTTACTTATTTTCACTGATGAAAATCACTAGAAAATGTTTTAAAAAACTGTAATCATAGGAATGATTATTTTCCAATTTTACACACTCTACAATAGTAAGTTGTTTCTTGTTTTAATAGTTGAAACATGGTGGATTTAAATGGTTTGTCTTTGCCGCAAAGCAGAATTTTATTTCAACGTTTCTTTTGGACATCTAAATCACTGTGGTTGATTTATTTCGACATGGACGAAAATAGGACAACTTAATTCTTCTGAAAAGGATTCATTTCACCTAAATATGAATGCATTTGAGAAAATTTTGTCGAGATTTGCATAAAACTGTGTCGTTAAGTTTTATTGTAAACTAATACCTTCTAACATATCTTTGATAGTTTTTCAGTAATTCATAAAGGTGGGAGGGTAACGTTTCTTTTGGCGTGTAGTGTACATGTCCACTCATAATTTAATTCACATAATGTAAACCCTTACACCTTTGACAGTAATGTCTTGATCTAACCATGACATAGACAAAAACGTAATACTGTATGTCAAGTGTATATTTAAATAGAATAACTGTCCTTATGAAACATTGTGTAGTTTGCTTGACGATATATGCTAACATATTATATATCTTGTAAACCACAATTTTCAACGTTAAAATTAAGATTTTAGCTTACTTCAACTGTCGAAACTTACTTAAAACTCACCGGTTCTAAGAGGAAGGATTTAAAAATTGTTACCGTGAACAACTCAGACAATGTCAAGTTTATTTAATGTTAATGTTATTCAAGAATTTCTATCAACCTTTGAAGATGCAATCGGGCATGCATTTTCTGTGAAGTTTTCAAACTTTGTTTGATCAAGGTTACGTAATCAGAGGTCTCAGTAAGGCTTTCAAATTTTCTGTTGTAGAATTGTGGAATGGCATTCTAAAAATAGACGAATCAGTGACCAGTTGACTACGGATGCAATACCTAAATTGGATTTGTATCGTGACAGGTTCCCTTGGTAATTTTGTAGATGAGAGTGAGTGAGTTTAGTTTTACGCCGCTTTTAGCAATATTCCAGCAATATCACGGCGTGGGGCGCCCACATTCTGGTGCGAACCCTGGTCTTCGGCGTGACGAGCGAACGCTTTAACCACTAGGGTACCCCGCCACCCATCTGTAGATGAGCAATAGACTTGCCAATGCATGTGTTTGTGACGGATGGCACGTGGGATTTTGGCTGACACTACTATCTAGAAATATGTGACATAATCCTACAATGGACTAGTTTGCTTTTAGCAAAGATTTCCCATGATATTTAGCTCAAGAGTCTCATTTCTGTCGATCATCAAGGTTCGTTGGTTGTTTAACGCCGTAAAATCCCACATATATGGCGGCGGGCTGTAAACAATCGAGTCTGGACCAGGTAATCCAGTGATGAACAGCCTGAGCATTATTCTACGCAATTGGGATATGATGACATGTTTCAACCAAGTCAGCAAGCCTGACAACCCGATCCCGTTAGTCGCCTCTTACGACAAGCATGGGTTACTGAAAACCAATTCTAACCGGATCTACCACGACAAAATTTAACAAAAAAAGTTGGATGTCTCCAATTAAAAACAGATATTACAGATGAGGGATTACGTGGGGGCACGTTGTACAACATTCCTTTGTTAGCTACGGAAATTACCTTTATGCCTACAGTTGGGTAGACTAGTAAATAAAGCGTTCGCTGGCCACACCGAAGACCCGGGTTCGATTCCCAGCATGGGTACAATGTGTGAAGTCGATTTCTTGGGTTTCCCGCCTTGATATTGCTGGAATAATGCTAAAAACGACGTAACATTACTTAAATTCACCGTTATGTCAGATCGTTACTAATACATGCAACATTGCTAACGCGGCCAAATCGTGCTCCGTAATTTATATGTGGATATAGTAAACCCTGTTTCATAAATAACTGTTATTGGAGGAATGACGTTTAATTATATTATTGTAATGAGAGAATGAGCAGAGATAAGTATCACAAATGGTATGCTTCACATGAATATATAATTACCATCTGAACTCACCTTTCTTTTCAAACAATGTGCATACGTGTGCACAGGGGGTATTCGACTGTACATGAAAACCGGATGTTGCACCTCTGCAACGACCCATTTTCCACTGTACAGTTTTTACGGGACAACCCAGGCTTCACGTTCACGGTAAATACAGACAATATTTTGAATAGAACGGGCTTAAAGTTTGTGTGTCGACAGATGAAGCTTTCTTGTATCCTTAAATACTACATTTATGATGTGACATTCATTCATGCTCTTTATTGGGATGATTTAGTGTCGCCTTTCAGATCGTGATATCGTGCCTTACGAAAAAAAATCGAACTTTGTCAATCACAGTGATATATACTCTCCCAAAAAAAGAAACGCATCATGAAAATAGCAATTTCATGTAGCAATGAATTAAAACGTTATTCATTTTACAAAAAATTTGCTCTGTTTATGAGTCCTATGGTGTTTATGTTTTGAAACATCACAACAACATCCGTAAAATACCCGTATTTAACAGCATGATTTTCAATTTCAGCGTGTAGAGTCACAGAATACACAATTCACATGTAATGCACGTGAAAGTTGGGGATCAGATAGTCTCAATGATGGGTATCAAAGCTTGATCGCTGTCTGTGGATTATTCACTCTATTTGGAATATTGTTGACGAACGCAAAATGCCACGTCTAAGTGAAGCCAACCGTCATATCGCCATTGGTTTGCTTGAAGCTGGCCAGTCTCAACGTGCAGTTGCCCGGCGCATGAATGTTCACCAAAGCACCATTTCACGGCTCTGGGAGAGATATCGCCGGCAGAATGCGGTAGCAGATGCCCCTCGTAGTGGGCGACCTCGAGCGACCACTGCGGCGCAGGATCGCTACATCCGGGTACATCACCTGCGTCATCGAACAGCTACGGCGACCAGTACCGCTCGACAAATACCCGGATTGAGGAGGCTTTCTTCACAGACGGTCAGGAACAGGTTGACAGAGGCTGGTTTACATGCCAGAAGACCTTATTTTGGCCCTGTGCTTCGACAACAACATCGTCGACATCGAGTTCAATGGTGCACCAACGTTCAGGCCTGGAACCTACCGAATTGGCGTAGAATCTGGTTCAGTGCTGAATCACGATTTCTATTGGAACGACGCGATGGAAAGAATGCGGGTGTACAGACGTCGACGTGAACGTTTTGCCGACGCTTGCGTTCCCCAGGTGGACAGATTCGGCCGGGGAAGTGTTATGATGTTGGGAGCGATCACCTGCCGTAGGAGAAGTGAAGTTCTAGAGACTTCCTCCAGAACCACAACATCAATGTGCTCCCCTGGCCCTCAAGATCACCGGACTTAAACCCGATCGAACATCTGTGGGATGCCCTGGACAGACGGGTGCGACGCCGTAACCCTGAGCCCTAGACACTTCAGCAACTCGCACAGGCACTACAGGCAGAGTGGGCTGCGATTGGGCAACATGAGATTCTGAGACTTATTCGTTCGATGCCGAGGCGATGCCGTGCCGTTCTGGATGCCCACAGTGGTCACACGAGGTATTGACTTCAGCGCCACCACACGTCTCCATGTGACACTCAAACTGACTTTCCTGGAGTTGGTGCCAAAGACGGATAAGTCTGCATTCCCAGTGTGCAATTTCGCTATATTTCATTGGCTCATAAAGCCTACAATATGTTTCAAAATAAACATAAAAATACAGTTGAAATTCCTATATGCGTTTCTTTTTGGGAGAGTATAGATGGTTTATTTCATACAATTAGACCTTTTCTATGCAAGCATAATGCAGATGTTATTATATAAATGCCCTATGCATGTATTGTGAATGTTTTAAGCCCTTGTTTTGACTGAAACTAAACTGTACGCTAAAGGGTCGCCGCTACTGTCTCAGGCTGTGACTGTACGGGTAGTTGCGCCTTTACAGAGTGTCTGAGTCTTGTGATAGGTATTCGGAAAAGGTAATTTCTCAAAGACTTACATGTTTATTTGGTGTATCATAAATAATTTTCATTTTATGAGTTCCGGGTGGATATTTGTGAACTTTTGCAGGCAAATGTGAAGTCATAGCTATGCACATGGTTAAGGTTCAGTCTTCCGACAACTTTGTTACTAATAACATCATATGTACGCCATACCTTATGTATTGAACACTCTTTTAGGAAAATAAATCGTGCTATACCTAAGTTAACATGCACGTTCATGTGTGAAGTATGTCTTGTCCAAATGCTAAAACCCGTTTGCATTAAACGGTATGGTGTACTGCACGGCTTAAATTCTTTTCAAAATGGATGTTGAGGCTCTAGACGAGTCTTGCCTTTCCTTAAATTCGTCACAAGTATCCCTATTAAAAATGAAACTACGACACTCCTATGCGATGGATGCGGGCGAAGCTTCAAACCTAAGTATGGTTTGAAACTTCACTCCGAGAGCATCCACGAGAACATATGGAGATTTGAATTTGTTGTATGTAATAAGAAATTCAATTAACTGTGGAGTTACAAATCTCGTGTACATCAACATGTACCAGAGGAGTGTCCAAGTTGTAAGAAAGCCTACTTGTCAAATACAGATGTTGTGCATCATCGGAAGACCTGTTCGGGTAATTTAAGGATGACACCAGGGAACGTGATGTCTGTCAGGATTACATTTATGAACACAAGATGCTACCACGATGGTAGAATGTACAGGTACCATACATGTAATAAAAGCTTTAAATGGCGATCCTCGCTACATTATCATGAGAACAACGAACTCAATGAACACCTGCGCATATACGTACATATCATGTATCTGTGATAGCTCAAGTAAACTGCTTTATGTTCATGTCGCTGCAGTGGATGTACATATATAAGCTGAGTTTTACTGTTATATACGTACATATCATGTATCTGTGATAGCTCAAGTAAACTGCTTTATGTTCATATTTCTGCAGTGGTTTTACACTACACTTAAATATATTGTTAAAAACCACACATACATTCAAATTACAGTTGAACAACAATGGCTCGTACCTCTGGGTGAGGTGAGGTGAAATGGGATTTAACGCCGTGCTTAAGAATATTTCGCTCTGATGACGACTAGAATTGGTTCCCAAAATGCCAGTTGCTATTTGATGGCATGTAAAAACTGTGTTTTCATTATCAAAGTTTTATCAGATTATTTTCCCTATCTAAAACCTACTGTCAGCTGTCGAACTCTTGTGGACACAGCAATAGGACGTATTCAGAAGAATTTATTCCACCACTCAATCTGCCAGTTACTGAAACTGATGTACGAGTATCAAGACCCTGTGTAACTTTAACCACGTTCTTCGTAGGATGAATTTACTTCCAAAACTAGTGCATCTGCACAAAATTTATCTTTGATAAATCTCAATCAAGAAAAGTCTAACAATGAGAATTTATGCCATCTGAGCTGCAGAGTATTTTGGAATCCATATTCTGCGGGTTGAACAGGCTGCCGTCTTCTATCAGATAGTCAATGCTTATGTCACAGAATCACCTCCGAAAAGTGTTGTGTCAATAATGACATAGCAACTATGCTTATATAAAGACCATTACAAGAACGATTATAGTAATGCTTATAACGACCAGGTGTTTCTTCATCAGGGTGTTCACTGAAAGTCGTGGTTGTACATCTGAACAACACAAAAAGAGATTTACGTGAGCTGTCCCGCCCGTAACAAAAAGATGAGATACAAACGACTAAGTTATCAATTTGAGATTCTGTCTCCTGTAGTGATCGTCCCAGCTTCACAACCAAGCACGTCATCGCCATGATATGACTGATTAGGTCAAATATAGACATTTTGATAACCATGCAAATTTCATCTTCATTATATTATTGTTGTGTTTTGTTTAAAAAGTATCAGTGTGGCATACCTGGTCCAAATGTTTGAAAAATAGTATACGTACAAAGTATTATTTTTAAATATATATGGAATCAATGCCAGGTATGGTCTTTTAGAAAGTGGTCAAATGTAACACATGTTATACAATGTTTCAGTAAAATTCAATATGAGGTTATTTGTACCTCACACATCAAATTTCGGCAGTAATCACTGAACGTTCCCATAATGAGAAATTCCTTTATAGTTTGTATTGAACACTTTCAGAAGACCCCTTTCATCACGGTGCTTAAGATAAAAGCAGTACATACAACTTTGCTCTTTCTCTGGAAGAAATGTGTACATTGTATAGTATCACAGAGAATGGCAATTTTAAACCCATTCATCAGGTTCCATGAGCGGTACCATCAGACACTCTATAAGTCATTGTAGGTTTGTTCTGAAACTGGTGAGATGCTTTGTTGTGTGCATAACAGATCTTTTAAACATGATATCAAGACAGAAAATAACTCAGCATTCCCTTGATCATGGTAAGTACACAGTCATATAAAAAGGATTCATATCCAAACACAGTTCGGTCAACTTATTTTATGTTTCATGAAAGGATGGACATTAAAGTACACAATGCCATTTTAGAAAGGGATTACCCTTTCTTAGTAAAGTACAGATTCTAGTACTTTTTGGGTTGAGTCCTATCCGGGATTCGAACCCACACCCTCAGAGTCAGGCACCTAATCGCCAGCACACAAAGTCAGACGCCTAGACCGCTCAGCCACCGCGGCTTCCACAAAAATGGAAGTAGGACAACTGGTAGTCTAGACTGCGGACTTTGTGTACCCCCTTTGATAAGTGTTAATTGGCACGGCTCCCACGGTCGAAACCTATGAAATACACAAAGCCATTTTAGAAAGTGATGAAATGTAACATACATGTGTCATATTTGGGATTACACTTTCTTAGTAAAGTACAGATTCTAGTACTTTCTGGGTTGAGTCCCATCCGGTATTCGAACCCACACCCTCAGAGTGAGGCACCTAATCACCAGTACACAAAGTCAGACGCCTAGACCGCTCAGCCACCGCGGCTACCACGGAAGCGAGGTGGGGGTCGAAGTGACAATATTGCGCGATAAACTTCTTCCTTACATTCACATGGTTAGGGGGCGGTGGGGTAGCCTAGTCACGCCGAAGACCCGGGTTCGAATCCCCACATGGGTACAATGTGTGAAGCCCATTTCTGTTGTCCCCCGGCGTGATGTTGCTGGAATATTCCTAAAAGCAGCGTAAAACCAAACTCAGTCACTCAGTCACATGGTTAACGTCCACTCACCAGTATGTAGATACTAGTCGATCTGTGATGAGCGAGGGATTACTGTGATGAACGAGGCTGATCATCGTTATCACTATCACTAGCGTCACTGGCTCGAACAAATAAGGCCTAGCGGCAACTTGGAAGCTAGTCAAAGCAGGTGACAAGATTAAATAACAGTAGATTGTGAAAACATAAAGCTTTCACTTTTCACAATTTCAAGTTTAGACAAACCTGTAAACAAAATAATTTATCCCCTGAAATGTACATGAATTCTAAAGCAGCCCTCGTATGTATACCTCCCATTACGTCACGGAGACGCGCCCCTCTGATTGGTTGAAATTTCGTTCGCGGGAGAGAATGCACTGTTGTCAAAACGGTCGATTTAAGTAAATTAAAGGTCGAAGGTTGTTGTAGTATTTTGACGTCTGGAACAAACTGTTATTTTCCAAACTGGGCCAAGGCCATCCATATCTGTGTAGCTCATGTCTGGGGCGCGGAATTGTTGGTTTCCTTAAACGGTTTCGAGTTATTTTGAGTTGTGCTTCAGTATGTCCGCAGTTAGATGATGTCCCAGTTAGCGTTGCGATAACGAAATCAATCATAGATACTTTCTGCCATGTGCCCAATTTGCGGAACTTCAAGAGTGAGTGAATTAAGTTTTACGCCGCACTCAGCAATATTCCATCTATATGGCGGCGGTCTGTAAATAATCAAGTCTGGACCAGACAATCTAGTGACCAACAGCATGAGCATGGATCTGACTAATTGGGAACCGATGACATGTGTCAACCAAGTCTGTGAGCCTGACCACCCGATCCCGTTAGTCGCCTCTTAATTACGACAAGCATAGTCGCCTTTTGTTGCAAACATGGCTTGCTGAAGACCTATTCTACCCCGGATCTTCACGGGTCGGGACTTCAAGATATCAACTTAACTAGCTAATTTTGTGCAAGTGTCTTTAATGTTGTGTGAAGGGCTGGTTGATGACACATCTTTCTCTTTAACTGACAAGAAGTTTGATATTCCTGTTTTGTCAGTGCTGGTATTTAACGCAAGAATAGATTTACATGCACAGCTCCCGCCTGACGAAAATCAACGGTACAAACGAATACCTTATCTATTTGTAATGACCTTGACATTCCTTCTCCATTCGAGATGTTTTCAGCATCACGTTAAATCACGCGAACATCATTATACGGTGGACCCGTGAAGGTTCGTGTAAGAGGCGACTAACGGGTTGACCCATGTCATCGGTTCCCAGTTGCGCAGATCGATGCTCATGCTCATCACTGGATTGTCTGGTCCAGACTCGATTATTTGCAGACCGCCGCCATATAGCTGTAATATTGCTGAGTGCGGTGTAAAACTAAACTCACTCACTCACTCATTCTACGGTCCAGTGGTTTGCGTGTGTATTTGAACGAGTGAATTGAAAAATACCATAATGGTTCCAACATTTTAGACTTTTATCAACACACTGAGGTTGCTTTCAGAGTAAATAGTTTAAGATACTGGTACGCTATAACGGTATCGCAGCCAGGCTTACAGGCAGTCGTCATGAAACCAGAACATATATATCTGAAAATTCGATGTCAGTGATCAGAAGGACAATATTGCAATGACTGAAAATATGTTCATCATAAACAAATATTGCCTTTAAAGATATATTTTACAAATGAATGAAGTTGAAGTAGTGCTTTTGTGACGGTTATGTGGTTATTCAAGCCTTGTAATTGAAGGAACGCTCACAGTAGTAGTGACGCCATTTGTTTATCATGCGTTCACTGCGTTAGTGACACCTACAATCACGTATTTTAGAGAAAGAAAATTAGGCTAAAACATTTATTAAAACGTAAGACCAACGACTTCTATTTGTTTGGGTTTTTTTGTTTAACGCCGCACTCGGCAATATTCCAGCTATATAACGGCATCTGTAAATATTCAAGTCTGGATCTGACAATCCAGTGATCAACAGCATAAGCGTCGATATACGCAACTCGGATACAATGACATGTGTCAAGCACGTCAGCGAGCCTGACCACCCAATCCCGTGAGTCGACATTTACGACAAGCATGGGTTGCTGAAGACCAATTCCAACCCGGATCTTTGCTCCTTGATACCGATGCATGGGGTACCAGAACATGAATAAGACTGACAAAATACATGATCATTGTGAAGACTTATGTCATTTTCTTTTCTAAAATTGCATGGTTACCGTGGAAACGCCCCAAAGTGACATATTGTTTGACACTTTCAAGTCTGGCAACATTGGTTTTGGAAAACTAGTGACTCCAAGCTGTCCAACTGTACCAAATACATATATACTCATATGCTTTACCTCTAGTAGACCTATCTGGTCTGCCACTTGTCTGTCAGTACATGTTATATTACATATTATATCCTATATTATATATGTAATTGTCAAGACTGAGATTTCGAGAGAGAGAAAAGTGATATTTTCACTGTTGTGACAGAAATTTGATAAGTCCACTTTGCTGGTACTACGTCATCATGGCTTAACATAGTGTTTTGTCCAGCAAAAGATCTTGTGAACTAGTAGACGTTATGACCAGTACAAATCCCTAGACTTCCATCTTCGGAAATTAGACAGTATAAAACGGGATGATATGTAAGAGCACGGTACAAACTGGAAGTCGTATGCGTAACTCAACTTTATGTTAATCATGTGATTACCTTCGATCACATTTCCAAAAGGTCTTGGTTGTCTCGAATCAGTGACTGGGGACATGCTGTCTGCAGTCACAAGATATAACAAGAAACATATTGAAATGGCACATGCTATGTGCATGAATAATCCATGCATTGCATGCAACCATGTTCCGGAGGTAAATTTAAGGAGATAAAGAAATCCCTTCTGAATACAACATAAGTCACCCATAACATACTTTCAATGTGGAAAGCGTGGAACATGAAACAGTGCACAATTAGCTCAGTGAACACTGGAATAAGTAAGTACAAATTTTCATGTTCCTGAAAAAGGAATATGGTTTGACATTTACTTGGGCATCTCAACCAGAAAACGACGTTAATATTTTCAAGTTTATAGCTTACAGATCAATTCCCCGTCAAGCATTAGATCAAGTCTCCGTCCTGGGATAGTTAGTATTAACGTTCACCTGACACACGATGTGTTTGTTGATAATGGACCTCTATAGAGTATCAACCCTGCTGCTTGCACTTACAGCATGGGTATGCTTCAGCCAAGAGCCGTCGAGGTGTCCAAAACAGACACGGGCTAAAACACTTACAGCAAGGGCATGCTTCAGCCCCAAACTGTATTGGTGTCAGCAGGCATGGGCTAAAACGAAATTACACAAAGACTTTTTCGAGTTTCTCCCTCGACGCTGTTTGCGAGCAATGTGCTCAGCCTCTGAAACGTCAATTCTCCCGAGCAAACATGGCTGTGTTGTGGTCTATGAAAACAAGAAAGGAGGGCATCAATGGAGGACAACTCTGTTTAAATTGGAACACATTCTACTTATTGGGAATACGCAGTGTTTAAGAGACGAATGCGTAAACAGAGTTCGTTTGCAAACAAGGGAACGGGCTACACATACATCTATGGGACACTTTACTATTTCGCCAAGCAGTCGGATTAACCCTGCAAGGAAAAGGAGTGGCCAAAGAGCAGTCACCTCTGCCAAAAAAGTCTTAGCAGGCTTTTAGAGAATGACGCCGCTGTGCATCAAATTGGCAAAAAGAGAGAAACAATCCTCTCATATGAACATGCCTGTATTTTTCCTTCAGGGATTCAGATTCCAAACGGACGCTTTCTGTTAGTTTTCTTTAGATCGGGCATTTCTGGAAAATATCTTAGTGTCTCTTTGTACGACATTGAAAGAGACACCCGACTTCTAACAGGACTTCAGTACACTTCTGGTATTTCCATAACGCTACACGTGAATGAATGTTCTATGTATTCACTTTTAAAGACCGACAGTGATTCTTTGCTATGTAAACAACGTTTGGGTGAAAAGCTTGGAAAAGAAACACTTCTTCTAAAAGGACGCATAAGCAATTATGCATTTGATACAGCAAGGCAGGTGATGTATACAGTATGGGAAACGCAGAGCGGGAACGACGTCAAAGTGTCAGAACTGGATGGAAGCAAACTACGAAAGTTATTTTCACGCATTCAAACAGTTTTGCGAATATCTAGCCAACACAATAATTTTTGGTTTCAGAATATTTACGACCTTCCATTAGGTATTACCTTTCGGTCTCCAGAATCAATGGAAAGACAGGTACGTGGAACTTTAAACATATTAAAGGGTTCAGGAATAAATTTATCGACGCATGTTTTGCGGGTGATGACGTTTTTCTTTGGCCTTTCAATACTGTGGTGTTTCAACTCGACATTCGCTCAAACCGTCTGAAAAAACTTTTCTCATGCCCCATCGGGAGCACTGTAGATAACTGCTTTGTTCAAGGAAACAGCCTTGGTGTGATTTGCGTTAATGGAACAAAGGCATTTATACAGATCTATTCAAAGGATGCAAATGAAATACGACTACGAACTCTCAATGGTTTCGTGTTCTCTGTGCCTGTAGTCTACTAGTGGTTTTGTTTCATGATTTGCAGTTCTGCTGCCACAAATAATCGGTAGAGTTCAGACCTTCAAGTCAACAATAGATTGGATTGATTTTAATTTTCAGTCAGGTTCGGGCTAAAGACAATTTGAATGTAAGATAAGCTTTAAACTGTTTGGAAAGACTGTACAGCCGTGTTATGTTTATTCAGGAAACATGTAAGCTCTTTTTCTATGTACATGTTTGAATAAATCTTGGACTGAAATTATTACTGTTTCCATCGTTTTTGTACTACACCTTTATTCTGTAGAAAATTTCATGCTGTTCGACTCAAACGCTATTTCAATCCCACACAAACGCTATTTCAATCTTAGTTAAGACCCGTGAAGATCCAGGGTAGATTATGTCTTCAGCAACCCATGCTTGCCACTAAGGCGACTGTGCTTGTCGTAAGAGGCGACTAACGGGATCGGGTGGTCAGACCCGCTGACTTGGTTGACACATGTCATCGGTTCCCAAATGCGCAGATCGATGCTCATGCTGTTGATCACTGGATTGTCTGGTCCAGAATCGATTATTTACAGACCGCCGCCATATAGCTGGAATATTGCTGAGTGCGGCGTAAAAGTAAACTCACTCACTCACTCACTTACTCACTCAATCTTAGTCATTCATGCTTTTAAGTTGTCGCTTTCTTCAGAATTTTGGGTGAAATAACTGATCAAATATATAAACACTGACATCGATACTATAGGTCATCGATTGTCTTTTCTTCGGTATGCCATTCTTTCCATTGAACATACGTCCGATGAGATACGTTAGATATCCCTGGTCTGATTGAAATGTTAAGACTCAAGTATAATTGATGGTCACTTTCAGTAGGATATCAGACGAAACATCTTTTTTTCAAATATATTTTGTTTTTTCGACTTCTGAAAAATGTTCATCTTTTGATTAATGTTTATTTTTTTAATGGTTTTTCAATAGTGAAACGACACGGGTCGGAGTATTGTGACGACGTCTTACAAAGTTAGAAAGGTGTAAAGTATTTGGGCAGTTCATTAACGGTAAACTTGAAAACAGTTCATGCAACACAACCGAGTAGTTAAACCCCAGAAACAGGTATATACTTATATCCAGCTACCTAGATATGTACTCCCCTCAAAAAATGTATGCGATACTAGGAGGTAACTTCAAATTCCTAAACTGTAATAAGTAAAATTACTTTCTATGAATAGCGGTGTCAAATTATTGCACGAATTGGGAACGCATTACTTTTGGTACATGCAATGAAGTACGACAGCAGGTGATATGACCGCGAAGATCGACAGGGTTAAAGAAGGGACATTTCAAAATTGACGCTATGGGATCAGTTTTAATCTGCCACGATTTCTCAAATGTTCCTTCTGTCGACACGCCAGACTGTGTACGTACGTTCCAATGGACATTTAAGGGAGTACTTCTCACTCCTCTGGCAGCGCCTTGCCTTGTGACGCACATGTCCCAGACGTATACAGTGAGGGAAAAGTCTGGGTTCGTTGCTGGCCACACCATTCTATGGGTGTTGTGCTGCTGGCAGTGACCACGGGCATTGTCGTTCTGAAGGACAAAAGCCAAACGCCTTTTTAAAGGGAACACAAAGGCCGTATATTGTCTCGATGGTTTTTAGGTTGCCCTTTCTTGCATAACATAGATGGACCGCCAAAGCATGCATGAAGTGTCATTTTGACGTTGGCTTGACGTGATGGGGGCGGGGGAACTGCTTATGAACTGATGCCTTATTACCATTTAATTCGTCACCACCCGCCCCTTAACGTTGCCTACTAGAAGACTCGTTCCCTTTTCGATGGCAGGTTTATGTTGGTTGTTTTTTTGTTTTTTTGTTTAATCAACAACATCAACCTTTTACTGCACCCATGCGAGTGGTAGTAGGGCCTATTCCATCATTTGACAAATCATGCCAATCCCTGTTAATGCTATTATATAGACTTTTGAATAGCTTTCTTTGCCATAAACAAAAAACATGGTGTAAACAAAAAACTCCATCCATGGTTCCCTTCATTACTATATATTTCATATTTTATATTCAATGACATTTGGTAACCAGGACATTTCCCCCCTTCTTTGAAACCAGCAACTAGTAGGTGTTAGAAAGGATTTGATTTGTTTCGCTTTAGTTTTTTATTCCGCTGACCATTCCCACTTTTCAATTAGAGGTTTCAGTTTTAGTAGATTTTTTTACAAGATGGCAGCCTCCATGTAACCAACTGCTGCCATGTGCTCTGAAATAAACACTTGGAATAACGAACAGACACTTCTTTTCATGGTCCCGCGAGGCGGATAAGTTGCCAGATGGATGGAAGAACACTGTCCCGTGTCTTTAGTGATGAATCACTATTTTCCAACATGGATAGACTAACCAACCCAGTCTCCCATGCAGTTACCAATAGCATCACGAAGACAACCCCAATCCGGACATCAACGGTGACAACCTCCACTACAATTGCCCAAGGTTTGATTCAGAGTACTTTGCCTTTACGTCAATCCTCACGAGAGAGACATTTACCTAACCATTTGACAGATTATGTGTTAGACCTCCCAGGTGGCAGAAATATAGAAACGTCCGTTCACTCAGTGGATAAGCCTGATGATTGCCAAACTAAACACTCCGTGAGAACCAGAACTTCAAATGTGTCCAGACATTCAAATATGTCTAATGTGTCACTAAACTCCAAACTAAGTGATCTTCAATCAGCAGAGTTAACCAGACAGAGGAGACAACTAGAGTTAGCTGAACTAAAGAGACAGGCTGTGGAAGATGACAAGGTTGATGAAGAAATGAGGCTATTAAATGATAAAGCATATTTGGCTCGTGTGGAAGCAGAGGAGGAAATGCTGAAGGCTCGAAAGAGAGCAGAAGAGATTGAACGTTTGGTGATAAGACAGCGTGAGAAACGAAATACGGAGCTGAGTAGACAACGCAGGATCCGTGAGGCAGAGAATTCCTTAAAGGAAGCAGATCTTTTGGCATCCATGATAGGAATGGGTTTGAATCCTTCAACTGCAGTAACCACTTCCACCACTATTACCTCATCACCACAAGGTCAACATACTGTAATGACGAATGTTGGAAACCGGGTCAAACAAGACAAAGTTGTTATCAAGACAGAGAAGTCTGACCAAGAGGTGAATCCTTCCACTCTGTTTTCTGTTGAGAATACCATGCCTGTACCATGTGAGAAGAAAACCTGTGTAAAACATGATGAGCCAGCCTTGCCACTGAACATAGCTGCTGAGCCATTCCAAGGTGCTCCAGTTCACCCACCTTCTGGAGGTGCACCCTTTGTACCAGAAACTTCTGGTACACCAAGTTTCCGCATGGATATGGTCCACCTATGACACCAAACATGACTGAACTTTTGATTTCGTCGTCATATGGGATTCCACGGCCTACACTGCCTTTATTCGATAGTGAGAAGGAAAAAGACTTTGCTATTCTCAAAATGGCCCTGGATAATCTGGTCAATGTCCATACTCATTTAACTGAACAGTATAAGTATCAGTTGTTGCTTGATAGACTGGGTGGAAGAGCTAAACGTTTAGCAGAGGCATATATGTATGCACCACAGCCTTACTCTGAAGCCTTTGAAGCCCTCAAGAACAAGTATGGTCAGCCTCGCCAGTTAGTTCAAGGAGAGCTTGGAGCAATTTTGAGTATGCCTTTCGTAAAGTTTGGAGATAATGAGGCATTTGAGAACTTTGCCCTCGCTGTACATTCCCTGGTTGGGATGTTGAAGTCTCTCGAGGGTGACAGTTGTGCAGAGTTACAGTGTGGTTCTCATGTGGACAGACTGTTAAGTAAGCTACCAATGAGTTTAAGAGACAGTTTCATCGAACATTGTATCAAGACGGGTGTGATAGGGGAGCACTCAAGTCAAACCTACACACTTTCTCAGTTTAGTCATTGGCTTCAGATTAAATCTCAAGCTAGACGTCTATCCGGTCAAGTCAGCTCATCATATCATAACGATGGCAACCGACCAGACAGTGGTAACAAAGCCTTGAACATTGGTCGATTCAGACGTATACAACCACGGAAAAGTGAACCAACAATGATGACCAGTTTCCATACGCGATCTGATTCACGAAACCCAAGTATCCATGCTCCTACACCCAGTACAAAGGGTAGGGATGAAACAAAGGTGATGACCAGGTTCAGGGCCTACTGCCCTTACTGCTCTTCCTCAGAACACTATTTGAACTCTTGCAAGGATTTTGAGAAACTCTCATTGGACCAAGTTGTCAGTTGGATGAAAGAGGGGAACCGGTGCTCGAAGTGTGCACGTACTCACAAAACGGTAGACTGTACACTCAGGAAAGTGTGCCACACCTGCCAAGAACTGCATTTGACTGTCCTCCATGATGCAGTTAACATGGTTAAAGCCCAAACTAACAAGGTATATTCAGTCATAGCAGAGAAACCAGCGGTTTATGTTGACCAACCTTCCAAACCATGTTCTGTTATGTTGAAAGTTGTGAAAGTTGTCCTCCATGGTCCAGGTGGTTGGATGGAAACATATGCTGTCCTGGATGATGGGTCACAGTGAACTATGATTTTGACAGCAACTGCGGAAAGGCTTAAACTCTGTGGTAGAACAGATGAAATCCTCCTGTCCACAATTAGGCATGAATCTTACCATTGTACAGGGAAGAGTGTCAACCTTTCCATATCACCAGGTGACTCTCCACAGATTCAGTATCCTATATCAAATGCCTTCACATCACCTTCACTCTGCCTCTCAGAATACACCTATCCAGTGAAGGATTTGCAGGTTAGATGGCCACATTTAAGAGATTATCCCCTACCCTCAATCTGCAATGCACAGCCTGTGATTTTGATTGGTTGGGACTATGCAGACCTGATTCTCCCGCAGGAACCTGTGCGCTTTGGGCCCAAGGGAGCACCAGTCGCTGTACATACACGACTAGGCTGGTCTTTACAAGGCCAAGCAGACATGCACTTATCGCGGATGTCACAGACAGCTGAGCAGTGTTTACTCACTTCCAGTGTTCACCATGATCCTGAACTTTGGAGTAATGTTGAGAAACTGTGGCAGATAGATGCTGTTCCCAATGGAACAAAGGATGTGACCAGATCAAAGCAGGACAAGCAAGCTTTAGAAACTTTAGAGACGTTCACAGAAAGAGTGGAGATGTATGAAGTAGTGCGCTATGCAACACCCCTGTTATGGATTAGAAATGGAGTTTCACTTAATGCCACAGTAGAATCTGTGACACAGAACCTCATCCGCACAGAAAGGCGACTTCAGTCAAACCCTGAACTAGCTTACGTACACAAGGACGAGATCCAGAAATTGGTAGATGCTGGTTATGTGAAGATGATCAGCCCTGAAGAGGCTGAGAAAAGTGATGAATCTTGGTACATTCCACATCACATTGTACAGCACAATGGAAAGAATCGTTTGGTGTTTACTTGCTCGTACAACTATGAAGGCAGAACCCTCAATGAGAACTTACTTCCTGGGCCTCAACTTGGATCATCCTTGATTGGAGTCTTACTGCGTTTCAGACAGCACAGCATAGCTATCTCCGGTGACATAAAGACCATGTTCCACCAAGTGAGATTACTGCCAAAGGACCGACCCTTACTACGATTCATCTGGCGCAACATGGACCAGACGGTTCCACCAAACATTTATGAATGGCAAGTGCTTCCATTCGGCACTACTTGTAGCCCTTGCTGTGCAATATATGCGCTGCAGACACATGCACATGGTCACAAGGAGGAAAACCCTGATGCGTACAGATCAGTCACCACAGCTTTCTATGTGGACAACTGCTTAGACAGCGTTCCAACTGCAGCAGAAGCCAAAGATTTAGTACATGGCATGAGTGCTTTGCTGGATAAATGTGGCTTCCACCTCAGACAGTGGATCAGCAACATTCCCTCAGTCGTGGCTGATCTACCTACAGAGGACAAGGCAGCCAATTGTGAACGTTGGCTCAGTCTTGGCGAGACAGGACTTACGGAGGGAACCTTGGGACTCCAATGGCGATGTGACAGTGATGTGCTTGGATATAGGATCAAAGAGATTAGCCATGATTGTCTCACCATGAAAGTCATATATCGAATCTTGGCCAGCCAGTATGACCCCTTAGGATATTTAACTCCTTTCACCGCAAGAGCGAAAGTCATCATCCAAGATCTGTGGAAATTGAAGAGAGATTGGGATGCACCTATTGTGGAGGGAAGTGAATATGAGAAGTGGTGTTCATGGGAAAATGAGCTACCAGACACGGAGAAGGTTAATCTACCACGTTGTTACACACCTCATCATGTCGATACTACAAATTCAGTTCAACAGCTGCATATCTTCTCGGATGCCTCAGAACGTGTGTATGGTACAGTTGCCTTCCTTCGGACAGTGTATCAGGGAACGGTTTATGTCAGCTTTGTACAAGCCAGATCCAGAGTCGCTCCAAAACGACAACTTTCCATACCTCGACTTGAACTATCAGCAGCTCTAGTAGGAGCACAACTTGCAGACATGCTGATCAGAAAACTTACCTTACCAATTGAAAGAGTCACCTTGTGGAGTGATTCAACAACAGTGCTGTCTTGGCTGAAATCTGATTCATGCAGATATAAAGTATTTGTTGGAACCAGGGTTGCAGAGATTCAAACTCTAACCAATGTTGCGGACTGGCGGTACGTGAACACAAAAGACAACCCCGCTGATGATCTTACTAGAGGCAAGACCCTGGAGGAGCTTACAAATTCTTCCGCTTGGAAGAATGGTCCATCCTTCCTTCTACGATCACAAGAAGAGTGAACTCCTCTCAGATTGCGGCAGCAATTTCAAGGGTGCAGAAAGAGAACTGAGAGAAACTTGGATGACCATGGAACAAAGTTTAACCAACCAACTAGCTGGATGCAACGTGAAATTCAAGTTTAATCCCCCCCTATGCTCCTCACTTCGGTGGAGTATGGGAGAGGGAAATCAGGTCTGTCAAAAATGGACTGAAGGTTGCATTGGGTGATCAGTCAGTATCAGAATCTGTGCTCCAGACGGTGTTAATTGAGGTTGAAGGAATACTCAATTCAAAGCCACTAGGCTATGTGTCTACTGATGCCAAGGATGTTGACCCCATAACTCCTAACATTCTATTGATGGGACGTAGAGATGCATCCCTTCCACAGGTAGTGTACCCTGCTGATGAGCTTCTTGGTCGGAAAGGGTGGCGCCACAGCCAAGTGTTAGCTGATCAATTCTGGAAACACTTCGTGAAATATTACCTACCAACCCTACAGGTTCGACAGAAGTGGCAAGGAGATAAACCTGACCACAACAACTTGATGTGCAATGATGTTGTCATGATTGCAGACCCTCAGACCGTTCGTTCCTTATGGCGGGTAGGAAGAGTAAGCAGGGCTTACCCAGGTGATGATGGGAGGGTTCGATCTGCAACAGTCCTTGTCGGAGACCAGGAAGTTACCAGACCGGTGACCAGACTCATACGCTTACCGGAGTGTGCTGACAGTGATGTAAAGTGAATCTTTAAGTGACAGTGATGTAAAGTGAATCTTTAAGTGACAGTGATGACATTTTCAGTTTATATCAAAGCAAATTTTGTCCCAAAATTTGGGGGGCAGCTGTGTTAGAAAGGATTTGATTTGTTTCGCTTTAGTTTTTATTCCGCTGACCATTCCCACTTTTCAATTAGAGGTTTCAGTTTTAGTAGATTTTTTTTACAAGATGGCAGCCTCCATGTAACCAACTGCTGCCATGTGCTCTGAAATAAACACTTGGAATAACGAACAGACACTTCTTTTCAGTAGGCTTCAAACCATTCAGGCTCACCCAGGGTCTACTAATTACCGCCATGTTGCTTTACCCAGCTGTGAGCAAGATCAAAGAATGTGATGTAAATGGGTGACTGGATTGAAGTCATCTTATCATTGAAAGTCAGTGTGGCTTAAGACACCAGAGGAATACCATTGAACATTGTCAGAGGAGTGCTTAGTGTGTTTTTATAAGCAAGCTACATGTAGATTTCATGTTCATTTATTCAGAAAATAAACGCTATACAATGCTAAAGTTTTAAATGACAACATCAGTGGCATCTTTCTTCATTAATTTTGTTTGTGATTTTACATTCTCATGTGGTGGTAGCAACGTGAATGCCATTCAATGGCAAGTGCAGTTTGTGCCATTAAGCTACAAGAGGTAACTGGAAAACAGGGTTCTTTTTAAGTTTTCCAAACCTAAAACATGTCATGTTCAGTCTTGTAGTAAAGGCAAAGTACAGAATCATCAAGATTTTATAGTTTGCAACTCGAATGTATCTATTTTCACATTTTTATTTATTATTTACACAGTTTATGCAAAACTATCCCTTCAATCAGCAATCTAATCCCATCATCCACCACGGCTTCCACAATAAAGGAAGTCGGACAACTGGTAGGCTTGATCACGTACATTGTTCACACCTCTGACACATGTAAATTGGGTGCCACGGGCGAAAGCCAATTATGTGCCTGACAGTGTGAGTTCGAATCCTGGATTGGACTCAACCTAACAAAAGTACTAAATGCTGAACTTTACTGAGAAAGTGTAATCTCAAATAGAACATATGTTTGCCATATATTTGACAACTTTCTAAACGGCATTGTGTATTCATTGCTATCGTTAAACTAGAACGATACTTCAAGATCCGGATTCGAACTGTCACAAAGCAATATATATTCATGCATAACTTCATATTGTACCCGACCTCCTCCGTGGTGTAGTGGTTAGAGCGTCCGCCCGGAGAGCGCAAAGTCGCGGGTTCGATCCCCGGCCGCGTCATACCAAAAGACGTTAAAATAGGGTACTTGTTGGTCCCTGCTGGCGCTCAAGCTTTGGGGTATGGATTGAGGGATTCAAACTGTTGGGTGTTTATTGAGGGATTCAAGCTGTGGGGTGTGGATTGAGGGATTGACGAGACTCGTCGAGACGGCATCTCTCATATCGTGTACAAAATAACAAAAATGACGTGATCGTGTTGGTTGTCAATGTGGCCACAACCTGAAATCTATGCTTCATCTGGAAATTAAAGCCTATATTTACAAACATGTAGGTACAAAATGCTTTTTTTCGGTATCATATTTTCCGTAACCATATAATGTACATTAGCCAGTGTTTACTCTTCACATCCATCCATTCATCCATCCATCCTTCCATTCACCCGTCCGTCCGTCCGATCGTTTGTTCGTTCGTTCGGTCGGTCGCTCTTTCGTTCATTTATTCATTCATTCATTCATTCATTCATTCATTCATTCACCGCTTCCGCGGTGTAGTGGTTAGAGCATCCGCCCGGAGAGCGGAAGGTTGCGGGTTCGATCCCAGACCGTGTCATACCAAAATGTGGTACTTGTTGGTCCCTGCCTGACGCTCGGCATTAATGGGTTCAGCAAGGACTGGTCGGCTCGGAGTCAGTATAATGTTTCTGAGTAGGGGATTCATGCTTCACTGTGGCATGGTATCTCAGCGAGCTAGCACTATAAAACCAGCTTAAGTCTGGGCTAGTACAAGCAGCCACACATACACATACACACGCATGCACGTCATCATATAAGCGAAATGTTCTCAAGCATGACGTTAAACCCAATTTCACCTCACCTCACCTCATATTGTACCCTTATCCCTACTTTACCGTGAATATCCGGGTTAGAATTGGTCTTACTTGCTGACGCGGTTAATGCATGACGTCATATCTAAATTGTGTAAGTCGATGTTCATGATGTCAATCACTGGATTTTTTGGTCCGGACATCGATTTTTTTAGAAATTCCCGTACAAACGGGTCTTCAGTGTTTACCATTATGAATCCAAAGCTGAAATGTACTTCTCCACTTAAAACTGTATATCAAAAACGTCAGAATATATTCTTCTTGAAAAGTGCTTCAATCAATCGCCCTGCTACTGCGCACTGCTGTCAAGTAGCTTAATTGTCTACCCCATGTTTGAAGGTAACCAATATGTGGATGTGTTGTTCTGTCGGTGACATTACTTGCCCTTTACTGAGCACTCGTTCGTGCATTGTATTTGCGTCTAATTTAGCTACTTGAACATGTTTGGTCTGTGATTGAGACTTTTGCCACATACAGGTTGGTTATTACCTTCTATAAAGCTGAATTCAACAACATACATGACAGGTGTAACGTAGCGTAGTCTTAAAATACTGCGAATCAGTCTAAATAACCTGTGTATGAATTCTTCATTAAGGTTTGTGTTTTTGTTGTGGAGGAGGAAGTGGACCTTTTAGAGTGGGTCAGTTTAGTTTTATTTTTGAAATATTCCATTATTATCACGGCGGGGAACACCAGAAATGGGCTTCACATGTGGTGAATCGAACCCGGGTTTTCGGCGTGACGAGCGAACGCTTTAACCACCAGGCTACCCCACCGCCAACATTGTACCTAAAATGACATTTATAATAAATTGTTTTTTGAAATGCCTTTTTGTATTTATTTATGAAATTAAATATTACATCTTCTCAGGCGACATTAAAGGGGAAACACTTGACGTGTAGCATTAATCTGTGCCATCCATTCCGTTGATATCCCAACTGCTGACCTTAACACTACAGCTGTAACAGCTGTCAATCAACTTCCGGAAGAAATCATATTAAAATGAAATAGAACGTTATCTCACGTTTGTCACCGAACAACGAATCACTTTGTTTAAATGTCTATGATCACAGGTACAACAGTGCATCAAGCCTAGATAGTGCTTTCTGACGTATTCTTTGTTTTAGCTCAGACATCGACAAATGAATGTACACACGGGGTACGTTTTTCAGTATCGTATTGTTAATTATTAAAACCAAGAACACAAACCTCAGTATGTGCATTCTACCGAGAATATAGACTACATACTTTGAAAAGTAGTATTTGACCTGTTGAACTAACTGTTGCTTTCAGAAGTGGGTCAAGGTCATCCGTATCTGTGTAGCTAAGCAGAAGATGTCTGGGGTGCGGAATTGTCGGTTTCCTTAAAGGGTTTCTAGCTATTTTGAGTTGTGCTTCAGTATGTCCGCAGTTAAGAGATGTCCTTGTCAACGTTCTGACAGCGAACCACAGATAGTGTCTGTCACGTGACAATGTGCAGGACGTCATAATAATAACTTATTCTTAACCAGCTATTTTCTAATTGAGCCTTTTTACTGTGAAGAGCTGGTTGATAATATAGTTTTCTCTTTTAAGTGACAAGAACTTTCAAAGTTTGCTATTCCTGTTCTGTCAGTGCTGGTATTTAACGCTTGAATACATTTTCATGCACAGCTCTAGCCGTGACCCAAATCGACGGTACAAACGAAGACGTTATCAATTTGTAATGACCTTGAGATTCCTTCTTCATTCGAGCTCGTTTCAGCGTCACGTCAAAACACGTGAGCATCATAATACGATCGAGTGAGTACATGGTTTGCGTGCGTATATGAATGAGTGAAATAAAAAAAGTACCAGAATAGTTCTAGCATGTTAGACGCATGACGTTGTTTTCAGAGTATATACGGTATCAGTACGGTATAACGGTATCGCGGCAAGGTGATTTGTCCGAGGGCATTGTCTTCGTCACCAGCAGCGTGGGTCGTTTCATAACGTCAATAAATCAGTTGATCGATGCTCTGATATTTACAGGCACACGTCATAAAACTGGAACATAGCTGAAAATTCGATATCACAGATCAGATTGACAGTACTCCAATCACTAAAAATGTTCGTCATAAACAAATATTGCCACTGAATATAAATTTTATAAACGATGAAGTCGAAGTAGCGCTTTTGTGATCTTGTACGGTAATACGGTTTTTCAAGCCTTGTGTTAGAGGGAAAACTCACAATCACACAGTCTGTTTTTCACCTCGTTAGTGACACCTATGGTAAAGTGCATGAAAATTAAGTCAAATCAGTGATTCAAACATAGGACCAACGACTTTGCTTTGTTTGCTTGTTGTTTAAATCAGCAACATTCCATCTTTTTGACGCAGGTCTGTAAATATTCCAGTCTGGACCAGACAGTGCAGTGATCAACACCATGAGCATTGATCTACGCTGTTGGGATACGTTGACTTTGGTTTGGCTGAATTCAAAAACTTTGCACAAAATGATTAATATATATTACATGTACTTTGTTTTCCAATCATTGTTTTCCGAGTTGGTTTCGGTGCAGTCTGTCCCTTTAACTAAAGAATCAGCAATATCGTCATTGAATACAAATATTCGGTTGCTGTCAATAGTTGTTATTCCACTCCATTATCGATCTCCAGCCATGAAACAAAGTCAATTACAACCTGATGCAGACAGAAGCAATTTAGCCAACTGCAAACATTATATTCCTCAACGACACTCTAATCGCTATTGTTTCACGAAAAATATACGAGCGGCGGTGTTGACATCCGAATCCCGTCATTCACGTCAACCCTCGCAGTCAGAGTCCAAGACAATTCCCATTATTTGCAGATGTAATTCTCAGCAAAATTCCCATTATTTGCGGAACTGATAACGGGCAGACAAAGTTACTGTTTTATGTTTCAGAGTGATTGTTTCATGTTTCAGGGTAATCTGTACAGGATGCCGGGTTCTGGTTAATGTTGATAGGCCGTGAGATATTGGAGACGGCAGGGACTGCATCAGAGTTGTCATTTTGAAAAACTACCCAACGTCAACTAATAGCCTCGTTCATTGTTTGTCTGTTGTTTTACGCCGCACTTAGCAATATTCAAGCTATATGGCGGCGGTCTGTCAGTAATTGAGTCTGGATCCGAAAACCCTGTGATCAACAGCATGAATATCGATCTACGCAATAATCAAGTCTGAACAAACTCTCATTGGCCGGACCAGTTCAGTTCCCTATCACAGAGTGCAATCATGATACTAAACTGTCTCAAGTAGAAGACCAGCTGTGTGCTTAGACGGACGACAACACTACCTACCTTATATCCTTCCATCCATCTATTTCAGCACAAACATACATGCCTTCTCAGAATTTAACAAAAGAACCATGAAGATCCGGGTTAGAATTGATCTTCAGTAGCCCATGTTTGTCGTAAGAGGCGACTAACGGGATCGGGTGGTCAGGCTCGCTGGCTAGGTTGACACATTGTCATCGTATCCCAATTGCGTAGTTCGATGCTCAGGTGTTGATCACTGGATTGTCGGTTTAGTCTCTATTCGCCTACATCTCAATTCGCCTACATCCCATTAACATATTTGTTGGATGAGCGTCAATAGAATGACAAATAATAGTCTCAACGACCGAAACAAGAGTACAATAGTAGAAATGGAAAGTCGCCATCAGAAATAGGAGAAATGTAGCATGCATTTAGCCTGAAAATATAAGAAAGACATTGTAACAGTGTTTTTGTTAAAATACATGCATCATTAACATACAAACTCCCCGTACAGTGTCACATTTATTTCCGAAAACTCCCAGTACAGTACTGGTGCAACAACCATCAGAGCGTACAGTCTATTTTTGCCATGTTTCTCGCTAAATGTAAAGAAATAAGCATTCAAACTTCACACAGAACTTTTAACAAGACTTTTTTCTTATAAAATTGAACACAAGCACCGTGTGGTCATCACTTGCGTAATATCAGGAGTAAAACAAGCTATTTCGCGATCGCTACGTTAGCTTCGGTATGGGTGCCGCTTGAAATAGACATTTATGACAAGAATAGAAACATTATCATTATTATCTGATTCCCTGTATGTGGAGAAAGATGTTATATTCTTTAAAATGTTTCATTTGTTAAAGGTGGAGAATACCTTAAACTAACCGTGAACGTGAAGCCTGGGTTGTCCCGTAAAAACTGTACAGTGGAAAATGGGTTGTTGCAAAGGTGCAACTTCCGGTGTTCATGTACAGTCGAATACCCCCTGTGGTGTGGGATGTCTTTAAATCATCTGTTTGTAGTGAATAGGTCAGTGAATGTGTTATAGGCGCGGTCGGAAATATCCAAGCTAGATGAAGGCGAACTTCCGTCCTGCCTGTCACTCCAAAGGTGAGCTTACATGTGATATTGAAGTGATGATGTTCTTAGGCACAAGCATAGAACTGATATAGAATGTAATAAGGAAGTTAACATTATCATAACAACAATATCAGTCTCGACGATATAAAAAAACATCAGTCTCGATCCCCCATAACATCCATCCCGATCTCCCATAACATCAGTCCCGTTCTCGTAACATCCATCCCGATCTCCCATAACATCCATCCCGATCTCTCGTAACATCAGTCCCGATCTTCCTCAACATCTGTCCCGATCTCCCGTAGCATGGGTCTCGATCTCCCATAACATCACTCCCGATCTCTCGTAACATCATTCCCGATCTTCCTCAACATCTGTCTCGATCTTCCACAACATCGATCATAATCTCCCGTAACATGGGTCTTGATCTTCCATAACATTGGTCTTGATCTTCCACAACATCGATCACGATCTGCCGTAACATGGGTCTCGATCTTCCACAACATCGATCACGATCTCCCGTAACATGGGTCTTGATCTTCCACAACATCGATCACGATCTCCCGTAACATCGGACCCAATCCCTCATTACATCAGTCTCGATCTTCCACAACATCGGTCTTGATCTTCCACATCGGTCTTGATCTTCCAAAACATCGATCACGATCTCCCGTAACATGGGTCTCGATGTTCCACAACATTGGTCTCGATCTTCCACAACATTGGTCTCGATCTTCCACATCGGTCTCGGTCTTCCACAACATTGATCACGATCTTCCACAACATCTGTCCCGATCTCCCGTAGCATGGGTCCCGATCTCCCATAACATCCATCCCGATCTCCTATGACATCAGTCCCGATCTCTCGTAACATCAGTCCTGATCTTCCTCAACATCTGTCCCGATCTCCCGTAACATGGGTCTCGATCTCCCATAACATCACTCCCGATCTCTCGTAACATCATTCCCGATCTTCCACAACATCTGTATCGATCTTCCACAACATCGATCACGATCTCCCGTAACATCGGACCCGATCCCTCATTACATCAGTCTCGATCTTCCACAACATCGGTCTTGATCTTCCACAACATCGATCACGATCTCCCGTAACATGGGTTTCGATCTCCCATAACATCACTCCCGATCTCTCGTAACATCATTCCCGATCTTCCTCAACATCTGTCTCGATCTTCCACAATATCGATCACGATCGCCCGTAACATGGTCTCGATCTTCCACAACATTGGTCTTGATCTTCCACAACATCGATCACGATCCCCCGTAACATGGGTGTCGATCTTCCACAACATCGATCACGATCTCACCTAAACATGGGTCTTGATCTTCCACAACATCGATCACGATCTCCCGTAACATCGGACCTGATCCCTCATTACATCAGTCTCGATCTTCCACAACATTGGTCTTGATCTTCCACAACATCGATCACGATCTCCCCTAACATGGGTCTCAATCTTCCACAGCATTGGTCTTGATCTTCCACAACATCGATCACGATCTCCCGTAACATGGGTCTCGTTCTTCCACAACATTGGTCTCGATCTTCCACAACATCGATCACGATCTCCCGTAACATGGGTCTCGATCTTCCACAACATCGATCACGATCTCCCGTAACATGGGTCTTGATCTTCCACAACATCGATCACGATCTCCCGTAACATGGGTCTTGATCTTCCACAACATCGATCACGATCTCCCGTAACATGGGTCCCGATCCCTTATTACATCAGTCTCGATCTTCCACAACATTGGTCTCGATCTTCCACATCGGTCTCGATCTTCCACAACATCGATCACGATCTCCGTAACATGGGTCTCGATCTTCCACAACATTCCACTTGATCTTCCACAACATCGGGTCTAAACATGATCTTCCACAACATCGATCACGATCATGATCTAACGTAACATGGGTCCCGACATTGGTCTTGATCTTCCACAACATCACGCAACTTCTCGATCTTCCAACATTCGCCTTGATCTTCCACAACATCGATCACGATCTCCTAACATGGATCTTCCACATCACATCGATCTTCCACAACACGATCTCTCCGTAACATGGGTCTTGATCCTCATTACATCAGTCTCGATCTTCCCAACATCGATCTCGATCTTGACAACCTCATTACATCATCGATCACGATCTCCATAACATCGGTCTCGATCTTCCACAACATCGATCACGATCTCTTCCGTAACATGGGTCCCGATGATCTTCCACATCGGTCTTGATCTTCCACAACATCGATCACGATCTCCCGTTACATGGGTCTCGATCTTCCACAACATTGGTCTTGATCCATAACATGGGTCTTGATCTTCCTCAACATCGATCACGATCTCCGAAACATGGGATCTTCCACAACATCGATCACGATCTCACCCGTAATCCCATGGGTCTCGATCTTCCACAACATTGGTCTTGATCTTCCACAACATTGGTCTCGATCTTCCACAACATCGATCACGATCTCCCGTAACATGGGTCTCTGATCTTCCACAACATCGATCACGATCATGGGTCTCGATCTTCCACAACATCGATCACGGTAACATGGGTCTTGATCTTCCACAACATCGATCACGATCTCCGTAACATGGGTCTCGATCTTCCACAACATCGATCACGATCTCCCGTAACATGGGTCCCGATCCCTCATTACATCAGTCTCGATCTTCCACAACATTGGTCTTGATCTTCCACAACATCGGTCTTGATCTTCAACATCGGTTTTGATCTTCCATAACATCGGTCTCGATCTTCCACTTTGGTCTCGATCTTCCACTTTGGTCTCGATCTTCCACAACATTGGTCTCGATCTTCCACTTTGGTCTCGATCTTCCACAACATCGGTCTCGATCTTCGATAACATTGGTCTCGATCTTCCACTTTGGTCTCGATCTTCCACATCGGTCTTGAATATCCACAACCACGTGGATCAGTCTCGATCAACCACGACATCAGACAAGGTCCTTTACAATTCATATTCGAGTTCGTATGCGGAGTATGAGGAGGATTTGTCAACTCGATGTCTTGTGCAGCTTGAAGCAATATCAAGGCACCCGTAGTTCGAGACAGGCGGAAAGTGGATAATAGACCTCAGCAGAGATTCTGCTGATAAAGAGGAAGTGTATCACATGAAGCGATATATCGAGTTGCAAGACTTTGAGTATATGAACTTTAAGTTAACCTAATTCCTCAACATGTGCTAGAGTATTCTCAGTCAAAGAATCACATGAAGCGATATATCGAGTTACCTCGCTTTCACTTCAAGGCGTTGCGGTCAGTGTATTTAATATGTTCTGGCGTTTGTCTTCATCAAAGAAACACTTAAACCGATATATCGAGTTAAGGGACTCCGAGCTTACGAAGCTTCACTGAACATAATTCCTTTACATGTGCAAACGTATTCTTTAATTATAACACGAAATCCTCTCTCCACGAAACCCAGCAAAGGGGTAAGTTCCTATGATCCTGCACTGACATGTCGTGTTTGCACTAAGGAACATCCCCAACTACTCTACAGAAGGTTTGTGGTCGCAAATCGGATCACGATATTGTTAAGCTATAACAGGCAACGGATTGTTAAATATTTACCTGTCAATTGATTACCTGTTAATTATCAAGGACACGACTCAAGTGTGTTCACTGTGAAGGGTCTCCCACGCCAATAGGTTGCCATGTTCACAATCGTGGTAAGTGCTTAAACCTCTCTTAGTGTATCATTTCGAGATTTTGATAAATACAAAGCTGTTGTTTTTATCGAACTATACGTCACTACTATAAAAACGCCCATTTGAAAGAATTTGGTAATTGTTCATGAGCACCAAAGTGTTGGTTTTTTGTTTTAGAAGCAACATAAATTGCTTCATAAGTAAACGCACTGCTTTTTATAACCACTTAAGTACAGTGAAATCTGTATGTAACGAATTTTTACCCATATAGATGCTTGTTCATAACAGATCTTATTGGCCATTGCTATTTGTTAGCGCTAGGAAATACAACATTGCTTCGGGAAAGCCATCCTCGATAGTTTCTTAGGGTATACTATAGTGGAGAGTTATCGTAACGTATACCCTGGAGATTATCAAGGATGCGGGAAACCGACTTGAGTATTTTCCACCTCGTTATGTGATAAGTAAAGTATATGGTTATATAGTAAAACATCGTTGTGTCGAACTGACGGTAGTCTCGAAGTGTTACCCTCGAATGTTTCGAACCTTGGATAGTTCGAAGTATTTATGTAGCTCACTTCAACCTCGACACAACGAGGTTTTACTGTATATGAGAAAAACACCTACACACAATGTGTTCCATGCTTACACACGATGTGTTCCATGCCTACACACGATGTGTTCCATGCCTACACACAATGTGTTCCATGCCTTCACACAATGTGTTCCATGCCTACATGCAATGTGTTTCATGCCTACGCACGGTAAGTTCCATGCCTTTAAACAATGTGTTCCATGCCTTCACACAATGTGTCCCATGCTCAAACAATGGGTTCCATGCCTACACACGATGTGTTCCATGCATTCACACAATGTGTTCCATGCCTACACACTACGTGTTCCATGCCTACACGCAATGTGTTCCATGCCTTCACACAATGTATCCCATGCCTACACACGATGTGTTCCATGCCTACAAACAATGTGTTCCATGCCTACACACGATGTGTTCCATGCCTACACGCAATGTGTTCCATGCCTACACACAATGTGTTCCATGCCTACACACGGTGTGTCCCATGCCTACACGCGGTGTGTTCCATGCCTGCACGCAATGTGTTCCATACGTACACGCAAGGTGTTCCATGCCTACACACAATGTGTTTCATGCCTACGCACGGTGGGTTCCATGCCTTCAAACAATGTGTTCCATGCCTACACGCGATGTGTTCCATGCCTACACACGATGAGTTCCATGCCTACACACAATGTGTTCCATGCCTACACACAGTGTGTTCCATTCCTACACACAGTGTGTTCCATTCCTTCACACGATGTGTTCCATGAATCACAGATGTGGTAGAGTCGAGGGAGTTCAGGACGTCTTACCTCTGTACAGCTGCAGATTTCCTGGTTTACTCCATGCCAGTCATTTTCTGATTTCCATACTAGGGAATATTTAGTAAACTACGGTTAAAACGAACTCAAAAAGGACTAGTAATTTTAGCTCGTTATATCCTTAGTGTGTTATACGTATTTCTACTGAAATATACAGATCTAAACAGTTCGTTATATCCGTCAGTTCGTTAGAAGCGTGTTCGGAATAACAGGGATAGCCTACTGTAAGGTTGTTTGGGGGAGGAAAGTAGCTCTGAATATTTCTGGTATAATGTTACGAGCCCCGCCTGTACTTATTCTGACACCATAGTTCGAACAAGGTGTATAACGTGAATTATTGTTAGCATTCATTTTCTCTATTTTAGTACTTCTGTACGATTACCAGAGCTTGGTTTAATCGATGATGACTAATGATCAACTATAATATTCCTTCTGTGTTATGACTGTAGTTATATTACTGCGTGTTAGTCTAATGTGGGACCCGTGAAGGTCCGGGTTAGAATGAACCTTCAGTAACCCATGCTTGTCGTAAGAGGCGACTAACGGGATCGGGGGGTCAGGCTCGCTGGCTTGGTTGACACATGTCATCGGTTCCCAATTGCGCAGGTCGATGCTCATGATGTTGATCACTGGATTGTCTCAGAGTATGGCCGCCATATTTAGCAATATTTGCTGAGTGCGGCGGGGACAAGAAATGGACTTCACTCATTGTACCCATAATGAATCGAGGAAATCCGGCGACGAGCGAATGCAAATAGGCTATTAAACTACGTTTAAAGCGAATGCACGTATAACGAACTGACACATATAGCGACGTGTTTTTATTGCTCCATCCACTTGCTGTCGATTTCAGTCACAATGGCTATAACCAACTATGACGAAATATAATTAGTGGTCCCGTTCATTTCGTTATCAACCGTAGTTATCTATTACACTCTTGTATCATATTTCTTAAACCTCGGGTAAAATGTATGGTACGGTCCAGATAAGATCGAATCTGTTGGTGGTGTGTGGTCCTGTGGTAGAACGCAGGTCACGAATTAGTTGAAATTAAGCAACGTCGAGCTCGGAGAGTCCTTGGATGGGTGACCGTGTTAGGTAGCTTGACTCCTGAGAGTTTCTAGGACTTCGGTCCTGCCCCACAACGAAGCATATGTGATACATGTGGTCTCATCTTAGGCAAGTGAGTTTGATCAAAATTGCCTCTGTTCACCCAGCAGAAAATGGGTACCCGGTTGGACAAAATCATGTGTCTATAACCTTGGGTTATCTGGGGTAATAATAATCAGATCCTGATTACAGCGTCCAGTGAACAACTAGTCAGATGTATACTAGGCGCGATATAGAATGAATTATTATTATTATTATTATTATTATTATTATTATTATCTGTGATTCAATGCAAGGTGAAGTGAAGAAGAATTTGACATCGTTTTCAAATCTGTTAGTTCTGCGAGTAAACCGTGCCCTTGTAGTTATGATGAAGCTGGGCAACCTGTATACATGTACCTCGTCAATATGATTTTCACGGACACCCTGTGGTCCTTGGAACACCAAGCCCAACAACACCTGGTTTCTTTGTCAAAAATGTTCAGAGTTGTTATTTATTGTGACGTGTCTATTTCCTTCCTCCATATTGCATCTCCTAAATAAAGTCATACTATTGTAACATCTGACGCTTTGATGTCTGGCACCATACGCAGCAGAGACAGCTGCCCCTTCCATTCCTCTGTTACAGAAGAACGAGATTGACGGCAATATGAAGTATCATATCCTTGCGCCGGATGAAGTGGAGGGTGAGGAAGTGTTCTCTTTGCGCTTGTATCAAACATATGACGTATTAGTCAAGTAAAATTAGTGGAAAAATCTCTGAACCTCCAAAAAATTGGTACAGAAATGGTTTTGTGTTTATATCATTTACAACAGTTATGTAAACAATATATAAAAAGTCCTCCCTTGGATGTTGATGCTAAGTGGCTTTTGGGGGGCAAAAACTATGAAAAATGGTATTTTTCAAATATTTTTTAATCTGAAAATAAGTCCAGAAAATGGTATAAAATCTTGCAAAACATACAACTGAAGTGTACAAAATAGTAAATAATGAAAATTAAAACTGAAAAGAAATTATGAAATGAGGTTTGAACTTGGATTTTGGACACTCCAGCTCACTGGAAACAAGTAAATGAGAGTTATCTCCCCTTTGTTTACAACAGATTGAAGTAGTAGAATATATCTTTTATAAAAATCTAACTAGATGAAGCTATAGTTGGCCAAATAGATAAAGGATTGAAAAGACAGCTAAAAGCTACAATTAAAAGAGATGAGGAGGATGACTGAGGTGATTCTGCTCCAAACCGAAACATGAGTCTCGTTAACCAATTCAGACAATGACCTACTTTTCAGCCGATCCGAATTTTCTCGTGTGAAAGTGAAAAGAGACACTCCAAACAACTATGGTTACACTGAATTCCAATTTCCTGTTTTATAAGAAAATGGTACTTACAAATGAATTTTAATTTTAAACTTTAATAAAATCGTATTTCTATATTTTGTTGCGAGGTTTAGGCAGCATGACCTTAACTAGCCGTCACAGACTGCCCCTGTTTGATGAGGTCGTAAAATTATTCAAAATTCATCTGGCTCACTGGTTAGCGTGACGAGCGAACGCTCTAACCACTAGGCTTCCCCACCGCCCCCTTTATGTGAGCAGAATTGAGTGAACCCTTGCAAATATTTATAGTATAACTGGCATTTTTTTAACTGATTTGAAATCTCAGAAACATTTAAAAAACGGACTGAAATCTTCATGAAAAACACATATTTTTAGTAGGAAAACATCTATTTCTTAAAATTGGAAAAATCATTAACTTAGGCTCCTTGTAGTGAGTGAGTTTAGTTTTACGCCGCACTCAGCAATATTCCAGCTATGGCGGCGGTCTGTAAATAATCAAGTCTGGACCAGACAATCCAGTGATCAACAGCATGAGCATCGATCTACGCAAATGGGATACGATGACACGTGTCAGCCAAGTCAGTGAGCCTGACCACCCGATCCGATCCGATCCTTCGACAAGCATGGGTTACTGTAGATCAATTCTAAACTTGATCTTCACGGGCGCTGGGCTACTTGATCAAAGCTCTAGAAAGGTTTTGAAAGCACAACTAGTATTGTCCTTTTTACTGCTAGTAAAATAATTTAAAATATTGGTATTTTTGAAATTGAAATAACTAATGGACAAATTCTTTAAGTATTTCAAATACTTAAATAGTAGGTGATGCATGCTTGTTTATCAACCACCTTTAAATATTGCTCAGGAAACGAAAAGATCTCTGACTGACAGAGGGATGACTATATATCCCATGGTATTACATGTCGTTGGGGGTAACTGTCATGAAATCATGTACAATTCAATGTACCGGTAAGTGAAAACCTATTGCAAGCACCGTTGAATCAAATCACCTCACCAAACCACATCTCAAATATTCAAGTTAGCCTGAACACAACCCTTCAAATTATTGGACTTCGGTGTGTACAATGTCGGTACACATTTCGACAAGCCACATGTATTAAGTTAACCAGAGTCAAGTAATCTACACAGATTCATATTCACGTGGAAGTCAGCTGGTTGTATTTGACAGATAATATCTCACATAGGACACTGTAATGGATTTACTGTGAGAATTTGTCACACATATGTTGACATGGAAGTCCCCTGTTCTTCAATCGGTTCCATGAGGTTACAGCAGAAAATTTATCGATGTGGACTACAGTCTTTAGCAATAAATACACTTTTCTTTTAATAGTAAACCTAAACCTAGTGTCATGGACAAATACCTGGAGAGCAAAGGCACCACTTATGTTCTCAATTGAACTCCTATTGGCTTTGGATATAGCCGTTGCAAGTATACTACCATGGATAAAGTCCAAGGAAACAATAAATACACATTTCAACATCTTAGAATAGCACAGGGCTCAAGTTCACATCTCTCTCTCTCTCTCTCTCTCTCTGTGTTCAAAGTTGATGAATGAATATGTGTTAGCTTTATAGATATAACAGCTTCTCCATATTGAGAGAGGATAGTTCCGTTTCAGATTAATCATAACTTTGATGAGGCAAAAAGAGGAACTAAATTGCATGTTCCTGAAGTTGTGTTTATTTTACCCTTGAAAATAGAAAATATATGCTCTGAAAAGTCTTTTATCTATGGTTTTTTTTAAATTATGACTTTTCCAGTCAATGTATTAGTAGTTCCATGTGAAAATATGCATATAAAAGTACTTGGGTCTCAGTATGAGATTTTTAAAATTATTCTCTTAAAATTTTAACTTTTCATTTCTTTACCCCATAATAGTATTTAGCATACATATATTTGACTTTTATAACCCATGTATTACTAATAAATAGGTCCATAAAATTTCAATTTATTTACCTTTTTACCCCAAAATAGGACTTCGGATAACATTATTTGACTTTTTTCTAATTCATCTCTTGGTAGTACCTTCTGTACTCTTTGAAAATATATATAAAAAGGTAAATTTGTGCCTCAATATGAGATTTAAAAATTATTTACTGAAGATTTCAATTTTTAAAAGTTTTACCCAAAATTAGGACTTAGCATCATATTTCAAGGGAGGACTTTGTAATACTCATTAGTTATAACTTAAACATGTTGGAAACACTCAAAGCATTCCTGTACCAATTATTTGGAGTTATTGTCACATTTTGACTGGACTATATTCCCAAACCAGTTAATCATAGAGGTTTTCTTTAACGAAGACGATGATTCCGGCGAATGGCAATTTAATGACTACAAATGCATCATGTAAAAGCAACAAAACTAGCAATATGCGTCTTGATTGATGGGATCGGTGGAGTAGCCTAGATGTTACAAACTTGGTTTACAAGTTAATTTTCTTTTTCAACTTTAATAACATCGTATTTCTATATTTTATGGCGAGGTGTAGTCAGCATGACCTTAACTAAGACGTCACAGACTGCCCCTGTTTGATGAGGTCGTAAAATGATTTACAATTCCTCTGGCTTACTGGTTACACCTGTTGTGTGTGTTTTCTGCGCTTATTCAGTGTAGTTTTGTAACGCACAATGTGATTGATATAATGTCAAGTCCGTACCAGGCCGCCAAACTTTTCTAGCGGCAGAGCCTCGTTTTGAGATTTCCACGATTTCCAGATTTCCGTTTGTCAGAGCACGCTGTACGACAGAGCACGCTGCACGACGTGTTTGCAAGGATTAGAAGGAGCGTAATCTTGCAATATACAAGTAGTTAGATGTATCAAATAATACTGATTAATATTTATGTATCCAGTTCAATTAATCGGTCTCAAAATTCTGGACTGGTTATTGTACTAAGGGCGCAATAGGACGGAACCCGGTGAGCAGGAAACGAGAATGTTGTGTAATCAATGTTTTGACTTGAGCGTTTTATCATCACGCCACAGGTCCGGGTTCGATTCCACATTGTACATAAGTAAAATGTGTGACGGTCTTTCTATAGTGCCCAGCTTTGTTATTGCTGGAATAATACAAAAACCGGTTAAAACCTATAGTCACTAGGATGACATTTTCCTTAGCTTACATTGAATTAGAAGTGATGTTATCCCGAAATTAACTTTCAACACCCGCCAAACTAAAGGTCTGACCATTAATGAATACCGATGAGATATAGTATCCACCATCTTAACGTCTGTTGGAGTTTAAGACAGTGATCTGTAAACAGAGAGGCACAGAAAATCTCCGGTGAATTTAGCATGTAAAGTTTTTAGTTTGTTAACATCTTTAGCGAAACAATTAGCGATATCAAAAACATGGACTTTTTTTACACTTAGTCAACACTAAACACTAAGAATATTTCTACATGATGTTTAAGCAATAAAATGTAATCAAAATCCTTTAATATTAAATTTAAAACGTGCATTATACACAAATGTTGATGTTTATCTTAGACACCTTATTAAATCAATAAATCTAAGTTCGGCACAACATTTCACTTAAGGCAGATGTTATGTTGTTGCAAATTCATCTTTTTACCCTAGTCATCAATGTATTTTTACACAACATTCCAAACCACAGATTACCCATTGCAAACTGTTGCAGGAATAAATTAAGGTTAAATGGATATAATCCATTTTGAATGACATCAAAAGCAAACTTGTTTGCCCCGTTTACAATGTATTACAACATTCAACAATCAAATAATATTGTTGCTTCAGAAAATGAATTGAACTCCAGAATGATAAAATACATGTTTTTCATCTTCTGTGCAGCTTACAACGACATCTTCAAGGTGTTTGACGAGGGAGGAAAAGGATACCTGACAGCAAGCGATTTCAGTAGAGTGGGCAACATCCTCCACACCAGCAACGCCGACACGTCAGACGTCTGTAGCAGCTTTGACATCAACGGTAACGACGTTTAAGACATCTTCCAATGTTCCCACTGCGTTGAATTATGATGCAGTCAAATACACAAGTATACACACAAGCATTAATTAAGCAACACCGAACATTTTGGTGTACATTAAATTGAAAACAATGTATTATTCATAACTGACAACAGACCGCCTGAAAATTACAATCGGTACCGATGAACTGATACAATACGAAGAAATCTAAAAATATTCATTTCAACAAAGCTGAAAGGTTTCAGCTCCCAGCACACACTATGAATCCTACCGTCGCATTATACAGTGAAAAACGACCATCAACCTAGAAATCACCCTTGACACAGTGTCGTGTATACCCTTCCCTCTCATGGAAGATATTCACAAGTCTTCTCTTGCTGCTGTCTATGGCCCTCACTTCGCTGCCAAGGTAATCCTAACGGCGTTCCATTGAGTTCAGATCAGGCTTTGTTGTTGCTTTTTGAATTTCAATCAGGTGGTCCTTGATTAATGCTCATGTGTATCTGTTCAATCAACCATGTCCATATCAAGGGTTAACACAATTCAAATTGAACTGAGCATGTGCCGTTCCTGTGCTTCTTCGAATGCATTCAATAATTAACATACCCTCAGACTGACCTAGTTGGAGTATGCGAAACACAACACCACAGTCCCGTAAGCTCTTATTCATGTAACTAGCAGGTCTCGAATCATGAGTGTGCAGTAATGGAGCTGAACCTGTGGAAGCATCAGACGCAGTACTAGAGCTGAACCCGTGGAAGCATCAGACGCAGTACTAGAGCTGAACCCGTGGAAGCATCAGACGTGGAAGCTGAAGCATCAGACGCAGTACTAGAGCTGAACCCGTGGAAGCATCAGACGCAGTACTGGAGCTGAACCCGTGGAAGCATCAGACGCAGTACTAGAGCTGAACTCGTGGAAGCATCTGACGCAGTACTGGAGCTGAACCAGTGGAAGCATCTGACGCAGTACTGGAGTTGAACCCGTGGAAGCATCAGACGCAGTACTGGAACTGAACCTGTGGAAGCATCAGACGCAGTACTGGAACTGAACCTGTGGAAACAGACGCAGTGAACTGAACCCGTGGAAGCATCAGACGCAGTACTAGAACTGAACCCGTGGAAGCATCTGACGCAGTACTGGAGCTGAACCAGTGGAAGCATCAGACGCAGTACTGGAGTTGAACCCGTGGAAGCATCAGACGCAGTACTGGAACTGAACCTGACATGTGGAAGCATCAGATGCAGTACTGGAACTGAACCTGTGGAAGCATCAGACGCAGTACTGGAACTGAACCTGTGGAAGCATCAGATGCAGTACTGGAACTGAACCTGTGGAAGCATCAGACGCAGTACTGGAACTGAACCTGTGGAAGCATCAGACGCAGTACTGGAACTGAACCTGTGGAAGCATCAGACGCAGTACTGGAACTGAACCTGTGGAAGCATCAGACGCAGTACTAGAACTGAACCTGTGGAAGCATCAGACGCAGTACTGGAACTGAACCTGTGGAAGCATCAGACGCAGTACTGGAACTGAACCTGTGGAAGCATCAGACGCAGTACTGGAACTGAACCTGTGGAAGCATCAGACGCAGTACTGGAACTGAACCTGTGGAAGCATCAGACGCAGTACTGGAACTGAACCTGTGGAAGCATCAGACGCAGTACTGGAACTGAACCTGTGGAAGCATCAGACGCAGTACTGGAGCTAAACCCGTGGAAGCATCTGACGCAGTACTTGAGCTGAACCCGTGGAAGCATCTGACGCAGTACTGGAGTTGAACCTGTGGAAGCATCAGATGCAGTAGTGGAACTGAACCTGTCGAAGCATCAGATGCAGTACTGGAACTGAACCTGTGGAAGCATCAGACGCAGTACTGGAACTGAACCTGTGGAAGCATCAGACGCAGGACTGGAACTGAACCTGTGGAAGCATCAGACGCAGTACTGGAACAGAACCTGTGGAAGCATCAGATGCAGTACTGGAACTGAACCTGTGGAAGCATCAGACGCAGTACTGGAACTGAACCTGTGGAAGCATCAGATGCAGTACTGGAGCTGAACCTGTGGAAGCATCAGATGCAGTACTGGAACTGAACCTGTGGAAGCATCAGACGCAGTACTGGAACTGAACCTGTGGAAGCATCAGACGCAGTACTGGAACTGAACCTGTGGAAGCATCAGATGCAGTACTGGAACTGAACCTGTGGAAGCATCAGACGCAGTACTGGAACTGAACCTGTGGAAGCATCAGATGCAGTACTGGAACTGAACCTGTGGAAGCATCAGATGCAGTACTGGAACTGAACCTGTGGAAGCATCAGACGCAGTACTGGAACTGAACCTGTGGAAGCATATCAGACGCAGTACTGGAACTGAACCTGTGGAAGCATCAGACGCAGTACTGGAACTGAACCTGTGGAAGCATCAGACGCAGTACTGGAACTGAAGCTGAAAGCCTGTGGAAGCATCAGACGCAGTACTGGAACTGAACCTGTGGAAGCATCAGATGCAGTACTGGAACTGAACCTGTGGAAGCATCAGATGCAGTACTGGAACTGAACCTGTGGAAGCATCAGATGCAGTACTGGAACTGAACCTGTGGAAGCATCAGACGCAGTACTGGAACTGAACCTGTGGAAGCATCAGACGCAGTACTGCAACTGAACCTGTGGAAGCATCAGACGCAGTACTGGAACTGAACCTGTGGAAGCATCAGATGCAGGACTGGAACTGAACCTGTGGAAGCATCAGATGCAGTACTGGAACTGAACCCGTGAATTCATAAGTACTGAAACTGAACACGTGGATTCATGAGTACTGGAACTGGAAGACCCTTGGTACTTACGAAGACGTCCCAAACAGTATTTTCTCGGTCTTCACATAACGAGATCTGGATTAACGGGTTTCACTGGGATTCAAATACGATCGGTAATGTGAGGTTTTTACATGAGTGATGACGGTCCGCTGACTCTGAAAACAGAAAGTGGTGTTTATCAACTCGTATCAGTTGGTGTGGGAGGATATTTCAAAGAGGCCACATGTTTGCCAATTTGATTTAAACCACGAGCATGGATCTTGTGCTAACAAACAAATCATTGTTGGGGACATTCTAGATACAGAATTACACGGCAACAGTTCGTGGATAAATCATGACCTATTCTTATTTAAAGCCGGAATAGTGTCAAATTAAATATTAAGCACAGGACTCCGCGAAGGCTGAATGGACATGCGGCATTTGTGACCAACTCGTCTCATTCCCGGAAATGAACGATTTAAGCATTGGTGATTAATCTCAGCAAAGTACCTCAATCCTTAAACACATTCTGATTGGTTTGTCGTATTTTCGCACATGCATTGATAAGAGTCTTCTTGCAGCTTAGGAAAAGGGCGAGTGGTGAACGGACGGAGTTTATGCCACCTCTGACAACATACCTGGACGACAATGTCCAATAGACTCATTGCCCAGGATACAGTTCCGTGGTTTGGAAAAACACATTGCACCTTAATCATATCAAGGAAGTTTCAATGCCGAAATCATGCTTGTTTACTGCTTGCTCGTATTCTAAAATCAAGCCAATTCTAATGATTAAAAAAAACAAATTAATGACTTGCTGTAGACACACAAGGATTAAACATACAACGGGACTTAAAGTTATCGTAGCGAAAAGGATTTAGATGCCGAGATTAGGATGAAGAAATCGTAACAGATACGTGCTGTATAATGACGGCAGAGAAGCTACTCAGTGACGTCACCTCCATGTTTCTCTGTCCTTGCCATTCATACACGTGCGGTATATAGACGGCAGAGAAGCTACTAATTGTCGTCATCTCCATGTTTCTCTGTCCTGGCGTTAAATAGACGGCAGAGAAGCTACTCAGTGACGTCACCTCCATGTTTCTCTGTCCTGGCGTTAAATAGACGGCAGAGAAGCTACTCAGTGACGTCACCTCCATGTTTCTCTGTCCTTGCCATTCATACACGTGCGGTATATAGACGGCAGAGAAGCTACTAATTGTCGTCACCTCCATGTTTCTCTGTCCTGGCGTTAAATAGACGGCAGAGAAGCTACTCAGTGACGTCACCTCCATGTTTCTCTGTCCTTGCCATTCATACACGTGCGGTATATAGACGGCAGAGAAGCTACTAATTGTCGTCACCTCCATGTTTCTCTGTCCTGGCGTTAAATAGACGGCAGAGAAGCTACTCAGTGACGTCACCTCCATGTTTCTCTGTCCTTGCCATTCATACACGTGCGGTATATAGACGGCAGAGAAGCTACTAATTGTCGTCACCTCCATGTTTCTCTGTCCTGGCGTTAAATAGACGGCAGAGAAGCTACTCAGTGACGTCACCTCCATGTTTCTCTGTCCTTGCCATTCATACACGTGCGGTATATAGACGGCAGAGAAGCTACTAATTGTCGTCACCTCCATGTTTCTCTGTCCTGGCGTTAAATAGACGGCAGAGAAGCTACTCAGTGACGTCACCTCCATGTTTCTCTGTCCTTGCCATTCATACACGTGCGGTATATAGACGGCAGAGAAGCTACTAATTGTCGTCACCTCCATGTTTCTCTGTCCTGGCGTTAAATAGACGGCAGAGAAGCTACTCAGTGACGTCACCTCCATGTTTCTCTGTCCTTGCCATTCATACACGTGCGGTATATAGACGGCAGAGAAGCTACCAATTGTCGTCGCATCCATGTTTCTCTGTCCTGGCGTTAAATAGACGGCAGAGAAGCTACTAACTGTCGTCACCTCCATGTTTCTCTGTCCTGGCGTTAAATAGACGGCAGAGAAGCTACTCAGTGACGTCACCTCCATGTTTCTCTGTCCTTGCCATTCATACACGTGCGGTATATAGACGGCAGAGAAGCTACCAATTGTCGTCGCATCCATGTTTCTCTGTCCTGGCGTTAAATAGACGGCAGAGAAGCTACTAATTGTCGTCACCTCCATGTTTCTCTGTCCTGGCGTTAAATAGACGGCAGAGAAGCTACTCAGTGACGTCACCTCCATGTTTCTCTGTCCTTGCCATTCATACACGTGCGGTATATAGACGGCAGAGAAGCTACTAATTGTCGTCACCTCCATGTTTCTCTGTCCTGGCGTTAAATAGACGGCAGAGAAGCTACTCAGTGACGTCACCTCCATGTTTCTCTGTCCTTGCCATTCATACACGTGCGGTATATAGACGGCAGAGAAGCTACCAATTGTCGTCGCATCCATGTTTCTCTGTCCTGGCGTTAAATAGACGGCAGAGAAGCTACTAACTGTCGTCACCTCCATGTTTCTTTTCCAATCAATTGTGACGCTGAACCAGCTGCTCACCGTGTCTCTCCAACAGGCGACGATAGGCGGAGTGAGTGAGTGAGTGAGTTTTACGCCGCACTCAGCAATATTCCAGCTATATGGCGGCGGTCTGTAAATAATCGAGTCTGGACCAAACAATCCAGTGATCAAGAGTATGAGCATCGATCTGCGCAATTGGGAACCGATGACATGTGTCAACCAAGTCAGCGAACCTAACCACCCGATCCCGTTAGTCGCCTCTTACGAAAAGCATGGGTTACTGAAGGCCAATATTCTAACCCAGAACTTCACGGGTAGACGATAGGCGGACTAATCACAAGAAACAATATCGAGTTATCCGAACTTTGAGACATCCGACCATCACATGGAGTTTTCATCACATATCACTATGAAGGAAAACAAAACAAAAAGTAGAATTCATGTGTATGTATTTGTATATACATCTCTATGTATTTCTCTATACCTCGTACAAGCTTTTACGTAAGGGTAGACACGCTACTCACTGTCGTCACCTGCATGTTTCTCTGTCTCTGCAACAGATGACGGTAAAGTGACGCTGGACGAGCTACTCACTGTCGTCACCTGCATGTTTCTCTGTCTCTGCAACAGGTGACGGTAAAGTAACGGTAGACACGCTACTCACTGTCGTCACCTGCATGTTTCTCTGTCTCTGCAACAGGTGACAGTAAAGTTACGTTGGACGAGCTACTCACTGTCGTCACCAACATGATTCTCTGTCTCTGCAACATTTGACAGTAAAGTGACGCTGGACGAGCTACTCACTGTCGTCACCTGCATATTTCTCTGTCCCTACAACAGGTGACGGTAAAGTAACGGTAGACACGCTACTCACTGTTATCACCTGCATGTTTCTCTGTCCCTGCAACAGGTGACGGTAAAGTGACGCTGGACGAGCTACTAACTGTCGTCACGTGCATGAATCAGAAGGCAAATACAGAAACGGAAATGTCCCACGTGTTCCGACTGCTGGACAAGAACAGCGATGGTTGTCTGGACAAGGAGGAACTCAAGCAGTTGATGACGTCGTTGGGGAAACAGTTGTCTGAGAAGGAGGTGGATGAACTGATCATGAAGTTTGACAGCGACCTGGACGGCCGTCTACAGTATGGAGGTCAGTACAGCATATCCCTTAGCATATGCAGAGCGTTTGTTGTTTTACGCCGCACTCAACACTAGGCGGCGCATGTGTGGAGTGAGTGAGTGAGTGAGTGACAACTGTACTGAGTCAAAAAAGAAACTTCACATTCTTTCTTCAGGGCACTATAAAAGAACAAGAGATGGTAAGATGGTTAAATTGTTATTATTTCATTGCTGAGATCTGTGTGATGTACTCGATACACTGACAGTGCCATAATCAGTTCCATTGGGCTACACCGCCGTTCCAAAACATGGGTATACAGAATGTCAAGTCACAAGAATAAAAATGCGAAATTTCTCAGTTCAATATCGTGTATGGCCGCCCCGCGCATTCACCACTGCCAAACACCGTCTCCTCATCGACTGCCTGATGCTTGTGAACACGTGGTTGGGGATTCTGCGCCATTGCTCTTGCAAGGCAGCGCCAATTCCTTGCAAATTCTGAGGTTGGTTCCTAAGACCACGAAGCCTTCTCCCAAGTGCATCCCAAACGTGCTCTATTGGATTAAGGTCAGGGGACCTCGATGGCCAGTCCATGACGTTGATTCCAGCGTTTTGAAGGAAATTTCGTGTCAACATCGCGGTATGCGGCCGAGCATTATCATGCTGGAACTGTAGACTGGGCCATGAGCCGCCATGAAACGAGTTCAGGGGTGAGCACCTGGTCGCGGTAAGCAGCAGCTGTGAGGTTTCCACGGATGACCAGAAGTCGGGAACGGTTGTTCCCACAGAAAGCACCCCACACCATGCAACTTCCGCCCCCGAATCTGTGGACTTCCTGTACACAACATTGGGCATACCGTTCACGACGTCGTCTCCAGACTCTATGCCTGCCGTCCGCGAATCTGAGGGTAAACCTGGATTCATCGCTAAAGACGATTCGATTCCAGTCTCTCTGGGTCCATCGGAGGTGACGTTGGGCCCACAGCAGACGTTGACGTTGATGAAACGGCGTCCATATTGGCCCACGATATGGACGTTGAGAATGGAGATTGGCTGCCCGCAACCGATTTTGAATGGTCTGCGAGGACAGTCGACCCCTAAACATCTCAGCCCTGGTTCGTGTAGCCGGCAGAAATCTGTCACGTAGGTGACGTAGGACGATTTGACGGTCTTCTGCTCGTGACGTCACACGTGGACGACCCGACCTTGGGCGATCAGAAGTGGTGCCAGTTTGTTGTAGACGACCTCGCAAGTCATACACAGTACGACGACTGCATCCCATTGCTCTTGCGACGTCAATAACTGATCTTCCCGCTTGCAACATGCCAACGGCACGTTCACGTTGCACATTTGACAATCGTGGCATTTCAATTACCGTTAGAACTGTGGTTTAAAAGTGTTTTTTCAATTCTTGAGGCCAATGCAAACACGTGCATATGAAAAAGACTTCGCCGCGAAGATCACGTGATCGACTGCACGTGCAAAACCTGATTTGGCACTAACGTCATTTGCACGACGAATGGATGGGTTTGAGTGGGTTTTGCTAACGTTTTTCTAGAGTCGAAAGATAGGGATCCCATTTCGGATACATAGATGTATCATCAGAAAAAAAATATTCATTATTTTTCAAATTACATTTTGTGAAGTTTCTTTTTTGACGAATGGGCCAACCATGAAAAATATTTATAGGAGATAATAACGTTTTCATACCCCATTCTTTTGGTCATGGTTATATCTAGATACGCGAAACTTGGTATTTTTTACAATAATTACGTAGTCAGAGTAACGTTTTTATTTGCCTTTGGTATATGCATAATAATATCAAATTGCTACATCAAAACGTATATCAGTTTTTATAGATACTTGTTTTGGGATGATGAATATATGTGTGGCGATATTTTAATGCATACCCTATACACACATAACAAAATTCGGTAAAACATTCATTGTCCCCAACAGCTTTTTGTTGTTCATGCTTCAGGAAGGAAATAAGGAGTTTCTGTATGCTAGTGGATGTTAATGCAGCTGTTTCTGTGTTTGTTTGCGAAGTTATATTTTGTTCGGAGTTTAATCTTTTGTAAACTCAATGGCCAAACCCTTGAGGTAGCGTGTCTGTGTCTCATGAGTTCTTCGTAAACATTCCAACTAATGCTAAATCTGGTGTTATTTCTTTCACTATATTTAGAATTTGTGAAGATGTTGTCCTCATAAAGCAAACTTTGGGAGACGTCTGCAGAAAAGACAACGATCTGCTGAGACATTCGGCTCATCACCGTCCAAGACCCCAGGGTGAGCGACTGCTGCCATCTTGACACACGGTTGCACAACCACTGCTGACATGAACATTTGCATTGTCAATTTTGCTGACTCAGCTATTCAGCTGATTGCTCTATTTGTCTAGTGTACACAATATTATTGATTTATCTATTATCACACGTGTTATTTTAAGGTTAACTGTGCAATAAAGTTACTTTAGGGTACACTTTTTGTCTTTGATTTATTGAATGAATATTAAAGTGTGAACACAGAATCAACATCGTTTGTCATATCAGTTCCTTGAAATATGAACAGTGTGTTTGATCAGTTTTTATGTCTTTAAGTTATGTTGGCACGAATTATAAAAAGTTGTGTAGCCACCAATCTGTATGGACATAAATCATAGGACATTCATTTTGGTTTGCGTATTGTTGCATAAATACTGTTTTGAGGAGATCAATAAATCTACCGATGTCTGTGGGGCGGTGGGTAGTTTGGTGGTTAAAGCGTTCGCTCGTCAAGACGAAGATCTGGTTCGATTCCCGACAAGGGTACAATGTGTGAAGTCTATTATTACTAATATTACTAAAGGCGGCGTAAAACCATATTCACTTACAAAACGAAACAACTTCTATTGCATTTTTTAAGCGAACTTCGAATGATATCAATGTTTGATTGAACCATACACTGTAACAGTTATAGTTGTTTAACATCTCATCCGTTGAAATGGAATACAAAAACGAACCCTTATTCGATATCTGTTGTTGTTTTTTTAAAACTACAGCTTCCAATATCCAGTATCAATATCATGACGGCCTGTAAATATTTGAGTCGGGATCAGATAGACCAGTGATTCATATAATGACCACCGGCTTGGTCGCGCCGCCGGGGTACGCTGACACGCCAGCCTAGTCGCTAAACCTGTCCACCTGAACCGTTCAGTCACCTCAACGATTTGTGTAGCAACAGGATGCATAGAGCGAGCGAGTGAGCGAGTTTGGTTTTACGCCGCTTTTAGCAATATTCCAGCAACATCACGGCGGGGGACACCAGAAATGGGCTTCACACATTGTACCAATGTGGCGAATCGAACCCGGGTCTTCGGCGTGACGAGCCAACGCTTTACCCACTAGGCTACCCCACCGCCCGGATGCATACAGGACGCCAACAGAACACATTAAGGAAATCAACATGACACATACAGAAAGCCAACATGACACATACAGGACACCAACAGGACACCTACTGGATACCCGGTGCTACATTGAATCAACGCATAGACGTATATATTCCCTTGTTAGAATGAAAGTGGCATGCATTGAAATGGCGTTTTATTACGATCTTTATATTTGTGATCGTTTCGGTGCAAGTTAATTAATATTTCCAGATAGTTATGTAGTCTTTAATGTGTGAAGCCCATTTCTGGTGTCCTGCGCCGAAATAATGCTGGAATATAGATAAAAGCGGCGTGAAAACTACACTCACACACTCATTACACTTGCGATATGATTCCTGGAGTACCATGTATAGAATAACAGGATACGGATATTAGACGATGTGTCTGGTGCAAACATTTTGAAACTTGCAAACGAAACAGACTCAACACTGTTCTGTCACCTCTACATTTTTTTTTCTTCCATGATGCGCCACACGGAACGGCGTGCAAATCGAAAAAGCGACGCCTTTCGAAATAATAGTTTCCATCAAAGAGTGCCTCAAAGGGAAAGGGATTTTACAAGCGCTTCGAACCAAGATTTCCAACCAATCGACAACGTTGCGGTGTGGAGTTCTCGTAGAACAAACTTATGGTGTATTGCTTTAAACATATTTATTTTCAAACAGTAGAATCGGATTGGTAAACAAGCAGTATGTTGAGAGAGAGTATGTTGAGAGAGAGAGAAAGAAAGAAAGAGAGAGAGAGAGAGTATCCAGTGATCAACAGCATGAGCATCGATCTATACAATTGGGATACGATAACTTGTGTCAACCAAGTCAGTGAGCCTGACCACCCGATCCCGTTAGTCGCCTCTTACGACAAACATGGGTTACTGAAGACCAATTCTAACCCGGATCTAACCCGGGTTTCAAAGATTCAATCCAGCAAGCAAATACACATTTTCTTGACTTTGATTTCACAAAACTGATGTCATCTTTGAACAAACGGATGCAAAGAGTACAGCATTACACTTGCAAGTGAAGAGCATAGGTGATCAGTCCAAACACCTACATGTTAAAGAAAAGATATTTGGACGACACGTTTGACCTATTGCGCTTTTGACCTTCGTCGATGGATCCGTTGGGAAAGGAGGGTGCACACACTGGGGATACAGTTAAAATATCAAGTGTATTACTGAATTTGTAATTATTTTAAATTATAACTGAAAATAAGTCTGGAAAACTGGAATGAGTCATGTAACCGATTGAATCTGTGCCGTGCAGGCAAGTTGTTAAAAGATTTCATGGCGCAGTCACGCCCAATCATTCGTTTGATAACTCGTACAAGCGGAATCTGAAAATACGGATTTCATATTCTGGTAGGAGCATCTTATAAAAAAATCAACCACTTCACAAGGCACTGAGATCATAGATATTTACCTCCAAACGTCGTTTCCATTCGTTTCACGGTCAACATATACGCGAGGTTATTCGCGAGAGTTACTTCCCTTTAGCTGTCCTGTCCACTTTGCAACCCGTCAATACGATGTACATCAGCGTTATTCATATTTTTAGCACGAAACTACTTAATTCATCACCATTATTGACGAAAATAGAGATCAGTGTTTCAGACTAAACTTCGTTACAATAACAAATTGAATACTTGACCACCGGAATCAAAATAGACGTTTGTCGAAATTAATATAGAAATTATTTACTAATATACTGCGTTTGACTTCTCTTCAAAGATGCAGAAAAAATATTTTGCCTGGGTAATTATTCACTAGAGATGTCAGTTATGGTTTCCAAGTACACATTCCGAGGGTTTGCGCTACGAAAATGCTGAAAGTTTTTTTATAAATGTGTTCTTAAACTGTCTTAAAATGCGAATTACTGCCGCACTGTATCGAGTGTTCATATTTTACACTTTGCACGAGCATATAGATTAGAACTAGGGGTGGGTATTGCAGGGAATTTTCATATTGCGATATACTGCGATGAGAAAGCTTGTATTGCGATATGTATTGCAATATATTGCAAGAAATTGTTTTTGACAAAAAATTACTTACAATCGAGTTAATACTTGATTTATAAAGCAAACACACAATGCTTGATTAGGCTTTAATAATAACTTTTAATCATAACAAAATAAAAATGTAAATAATGTTTGGCACAAATGAAACAAGGAAAGGAACAATCTAAAAAACGGAAATATCCGAAGATGTCCGAGTGTTACGAAGTTTTCCGAATGCATGTCAAAATACCGGTTTTCGATCAGCGTATCGCAATACGTATCGTTTTCATGTTTGAACCGGTAAATACCGGTAAACCGGTTATATTGCGCAGCCCTAATTAGAACAAGTATAATATACAGGCATATGAGTATTACTTGTGAATCTGTGAGACTCGATTGATTGTCATCATTGGTTCCAACAGGCGACAGCCATCACAATGACACTCAGCTGAACAGCGAGAATCGAACCCGTGTCTTCATCCACTTGTCAACCCTAATTCACACATATTAGTTTGGGTTGGTTGCCTGTTTGGTTGTAAGCGTCCAGACGACAGTGTGTAAATAACCCGGACCAGATATTCCAGTGATTGATGTTATGAGCATCAATCTCCTATACTGTGATGCAATGACGTCCATCAACCAAGTCGTTTTGGGTATGGTGTGTTGTTTTACGCCGCACCCAGCAATATTCCAGCCATATGGCTGCGATCTCTGAATACTCGAGTCTAGACCAGACAATCCAGTGATCAACAGCATGAGCATCGATCTACGCAATTGGGATACGATGATATGTGTCAACCAAGTCAGCGAGCCTGACCACCTGATCCCGTTAGTCGCCTCCTACGACAAGCATGGGTTACTGAAGACCAATTCTAACCCGGACCTTCACGGGAACATCAGCCAAGTCAGCAAGCCAGACCACCAGATATCGAAAGTCACGACCAAAATTAGCTTGTGAAGATCACTTCCAACCCGGTTATTGCATGTTTCATCTATGAAAGCCTGACTGTTGTATGCTTGATAGATTTGTATCCAACACGATGGACTAGTTCTACTCAGTTAGCCGTCGTACGGTACTGCCCAAAATAATGTCCCTTCAATCACGATCTGTACACTTCACCGTCGCACGTCACAACTCGGGGATGTGTCGTGATTATCTGCATCGATACCCCGCCGAACAATCGACACCAATTCAGATTGGTTTGGCCCACGTTAGATTTAATACGTTTTTATATCGATTAATGCGGGGTGATATCAAATTTTGTAACACAGTGATCTTTTTATACCTGTTTTATTCATAGACCCTATTCGGATCTGATTCAACAATATCTTATTCGCAAAGCCATTATTTTTTTATTTATTTTTTTCGCTGAGCTAACCTTATCAGTGTGTTGTCTATTTCATGAGTTTCCATAAAAACGATTTGCAGCTGAGTGATACAGATAAAATCACTTAACCAGTTATGATAGCCGTGAAAGCTGTCTGTATACGTAGGGCGTAGCGGCAAAAAGCATCTTGAAACAGGTTAATGATCTACCCACGCCTGAAAAACGCTCGTAAAGAGTCGGACATCGTTTTCCGGCGACATTCGGATTCACTCGGCTCATTCCTTTACCATCGTAATATCAAAGGCAGAATTGGATTAGGATCAGTGACTGCATTTTGACACCCTTCTAACAGAATCCTCGTATGCAAATCGTGGAAAATGACAACCGAAATGAAAGTGTTGGGTCACACGAACGGCAGTCTAGTTACAAATCCAATGTTGTTTCCCAATGTTGATTATCCATATGAACATAAAGTGTAGAGCAAAATCAAAATATTTCACTTAAAAATTGGACGTGTTGAAAAATTACGAACGTTATAAAAGCTTTACTTGGCTGAATACAGCAGCCGAAACACACCGCCACACGCCTCATGACAAGCCACACTACCACTAGTCACTTCACAAGCCACATCACAAACCACACCATAACAAGCCACACTACCACAAGTCACACTATCACAAGCCACACTTTCACAAGCCACACCACCACAAGCCACACTCCAACAAGCCACACTATCACACGCCACACTATCACCAGCCACACTATCACAAGCCACACTATCACAAGCCACACTATCACAAGCCACACTATCACAAGCCACACTATCACAAGCCACACCATCACAAGCCACACTATCACAAGCCACACCATCACAAGCCACACTATCACAAGCCACACTATCACAAGCCACACTATCACAAGCCACACTACCACAAGCCACACACACCACAAGCCACACCATCACAAAGCCACATCACAAGCCACACCACAAGCCACACCATCACAAGCCACACTATCACAAGCCACACTACCACAAGCCACACCACCACAAGCCACACCATCACAAGCCACACTACCACAAGCCACACTATCACAAGCCACACTATCACAAGCCACACTATCACAAGCCACACTATCACAAGCCACACTATCACAAGCCACACCATCACAAGCCACACTATCACAAGCCACACTATCACAAGCCACACTATCACAAGCCACACTACCACAAGCCACACTATCACAAGCCACACTACCACAAGCCACACTACCACAAGCCACACTATCACAAGCCACACTACCACATCAAGCCACACTATCACAAGCCACACTATCACAAGCCACACTACCACAAGCCACACTACCACAAGCCACACTATCACAAGCCACACTATCACAAGCCACACCATCACAAGCCACACTATCACAAGCAACACTACCACAAGCCACACTATCACAAGCCACACTATCACAAGCCACACTATCACAAGCCACACTATCACAAGCCACACTATCACAAGCCACACTATCACAAGCCACACTATCACAAGCCACACTATCACAAGCCACACTATCACAAGCCACACTATCACAAGCCACACTATCACAACAAACCACAACACACACATCACAAGCCACACCATCACAAGCCACACCATCACAAGCCACACTATCACAAGCCACACACACAAAGCCACACCACCACAAGCCATCACAAGCCACATCACAAGCCACACTATCACAAGCCACACTATCACAAGCCACACTCATCACAAGCCACCATCACAAGCCACACTACCACAAGCCACACTATCACAAGCCACACTATCACAAGCCACACTATCACAAGCCACACTACCACAAGCCACACCATCACACAAGCCACACCACACACCACAAAGCCATCACTACCACCACAAGCCACACAGCCACACACAAGCCACACTATCACAAGCCACACTATCACAAGCCACACTATCACAAGCCACACTATCACAAGCCACACCATCACAAGCCACACTATCACAAGCCACACTATCACAAGCCACACTGCCACAAGCCACACTATCACAAGCCACACTATCACAAGCCACACTACCACAAGCCACACCATCACAAGCCACACTGCCACTAGTCACTTCACAAGCGACATCACAAGCCACATCACAAGCCATGTGTGAATGGATTTCACACATTGTACCTATTGTTTCATTTCAAAATTCCAAAAGTATCAGTATCCTTGAAAATAAACAAGTACTTAATGTTGACTCATTTCATGTCATATTGCCGTTCTTATAGGATTAGAAAACCTTCGTGTCCTCGGCCCCGATAAGTAAGTCACTTATCAAATATTGATGAGTTTGAAAGACGCGACTATCTATCGGGACACAGTATATAGAAACATTTTAATGTTTCATGCGTTTTAGATGGTTTTATTCGACTTGACGTCAATAAAATCGTAGAACAAAAAGATGTATACATTTTCATATTTTGGAATTATTTTTGTCTTGGAAAGTTATAAATTAAGCTTTTAAGATGTAACAGTTAATGGATCGGAATAACTTTAAGGAAGGGAAGGAAGCACAGTTTGATTATTATGAATAAAATAAACATGGACCCATGCCAATACTAGGCAGCAAGTACCATTTTCACTCAGGACAGTTGAAAAATAGCATAAAGTATTATTAAGGCCACTTATTAGCGGTCATAATTAATATTTTGAAGTGAACCGAGCTTATGCCCTGCACCGAACCTCTTCCAGAATATGATCGTTCATAAAGTTTTTAAGCACAACAGTCGATAATAACTTCGATATTTTTTACATAATTGTTGATATCATTTGGAGCGATATATTTATCTGTTTTTCAGAGTGAAAACATTTTTAGTTCATAGTAGCCTACTTCGACGTCAGCCTAAGCTTTATCAGTTTTAGGATTAGCATCAACATATACTGACGCCCAAAACAAACTTCCCATTTGCATTTGCCCAAACACTCGACCGATGGCTTGGTCTAACATAACTGCGAAGACTCCGTGCAGTTCGAAGAACCGTATAAAAATGGTAAAACACGTTTTTCGGACACAACACAAAATGCACGTACAAAATTTTGAAATAAATAATGCTAGACAACCCTTCCATATGCCAAATACGAAAAGCACACAAACGATATGTCACGTTTGCCTTTGGAAGAGCCAGAAAGAGCTATTGGTAGAGTGAGAAGAGGCAGCGTTGCAGACCAATATTGCAAGAAACGCGGATCGGTTGTTCCAGATACACGGTGTATGCACTTTTTAATATACTATACTCTTTTTGATTAATTTGTCGTGATTTCTCTTTACGTGCATTCAAAATTAGTGTGAAGTTTCTTTTGTGCATCAGCATAAGCTTCCCGAGATGAACATATTCTCATATATTAACAAAACTGACTGTCAGAGGTGTGCTGTGAAAATAATCGGTCCCTCTGTTAAATATTTTGACATACTATATTATCACAATAATATGATTATCATTATTACTGCAGTACTACCAGTTTTACCATCATCGCCATCACCATCACCGTCATATTTGCAACAATGCCGACATTGTGGAAATTATCATTTACTAGAACTGAAAGAGTGAGTAGTGTTTTACGCCGCTTTTAGCGATATTTGATAAATATCTCGGAGGTTGACGTCAAACTTTGAGACCCAGTTGAGTATTGAACCCGGGCTTCAGCGTGACGAGCTTCTACCACTGGCCTCATCAGATCATGTAACCGTACCACAATCGCCATCTGAACTATCATTACTGTCATCTTCAAGTTTGCGCTGTCGCTAATTTGACCCCAATTATTATTGTTGTGTTGAGTATGATTACAGCAATCTGGCTACTTATCAATATCATTATCATAGTGATTATCAGTATTCTTGCCATTCGACATCGATCTCATATCACTGAAACCATCAGGCGTCATATTCGCCATCAACAGCATTAAATCATCATCATCATCATCATCATCATCATCATCATCATCTTCTTCTTCTTCTTCTTCTTCATCATCATCATCATTCATCATCATCTTCTTTCATCATCATCATCATCTTCATCATCATCATCATCAGTATTCTTGCCATTCATCACATCCATCTTCTTCATCATCATCATCGCCGTGATCTTCTGGAAATCCATCATCATCATCATTATATTCCTTCTTCATCAATCTTCATCATTCATCAATCATCATCTTCTTCGTCTTCTTCTTCATCATCATCATCATCATCATCTTCTTCTTCATCATCTTCATCATCATCATCATCTTCTCTTCTTCTTCTTCTTCATCATCATCATCATCATCATCATCATCATCATCATCATCATCATCATTACCATCATCATCATCATCATCTTCTTCATCATCATCATCATCATCATCATCATCATCATCATCTTCTTCTTCTTCATCATCATCATCATCATCATCATCATTGTGAATCTTCATATGGGGCTGGTGGTTGGTGGGGAAAGCCTAAGATGTCAAGCTTTGCTTTTACGCCGAAACTCCGAGTTAAATTCCACACATAGGTACAATGTGTATGTCGAATCTAAATGTTATTTTGTAATATGACTGCGCTCGCGTAAAACAATATTCACTCATGAAAGTACCGTTAACGCCAATAGAACACTTTAAAATCATTCCATATTTATGCATGATCCATTGGATCGATTCCATCAAATACATTGCTTATATTAAATAATATTTATTCATAAACAGTGGTCAACTGTCTCTACAAATGTTCCCACTACCTGAGAGGTAAGGGTTGGTGTACACAGAACTGGACATTGGACAGACCATGTCCTCGTATCTGTATATTCGCCGAGCGATGACCACCATTGACAGAGAATCATCGGTTCCACTGCAACACAAAACAGTACGGTCTGCATACACTAATCGATACCACTACGTTAATGGTTTAAGCTCCGTAATGGTGAGTTCCTCTCTGTCAATATTCCCCACCAAAACGGTCATCACTGCCAAACATGAAGACGTGTACAACTGATTGGCAGAGAGTAGCGCCTATCAAGACGTTCGGAAATTACATAAATGAATTCCGGGCCAAATCAGAGGCACAGACATAGATGCCAGATATGGAAGAAAATTGACATCCATCCCTGTCAGTCCAAAGACTGGGCCATCAAATATGCGTGTCATTAGTATCTACCATTTGCTACTATTAGCATGACACTCTCGTCTCTCTTGGCATGAATAATTAGTCGATTCCGCTGGTAATTAGAACGGAATGCAATCATTAATGACGATTATTAAACATGAGCTGTAACCTTTAGCGACCCGAGACGTTCAAATCGGATAGCGTCGGCTCTATACGCCACAGTACGAACTTGAGTTGTTTGTGAAGACATTTTCTATAAGATTTGTTTTTTAAGGCCGTGTGGAGATATAAATCAATGATATCACACTACGGGTCGAATGTTTTATTCTTTCTAACGATGTTATAGATCAAATGTTTTGCGGCTTGGAGAACCAGACTGATATTTAATTCATATAGTTGCCATGGAAACGTAATTATTTCTCCGGCCAACGGGTAGACTGTCATGCCATGCATGCAGGAGTGACCAACGTGGTGTCCAAGTCACGTGCAGTGTTGACGGACTGGTGGCCGGAGCGGTAATATCGATATAGCAAGCGTTATTCACATGTCCAGACACGGTTGGACGTGGCGGAATTAAGTTAAAAGGCTCAGTCATGGGAGCTAGCCACATTAAGTTAACATAAGTTGAATTTTCAGTCATGGTACATTTAAACACATATTTCATACATGTCCAACGATTAAAACATGTATTTTGCGCAAGCGTAAATATTCTCAACAAGGGGCCCTGCCCATTTCCATGATATTAGAGCTGGAATAATGTGAATGTTTCCAGCATCTTGGTTGTATTTTTTAACATATATTGATAATATTATGCATTTTTGAGTAACATCCATGATGACAAGTATTTTCAGGGTAACATATATCCATGATAATAGCATGCTGGTTGTATTTTGCGGGTAACATATATCCATGATAATAGCATGCTGGTTGTATTTTGCGGGTTTGCGGGTAAAGCATGTTGGTTGTATTTTGCGGGTAACATATATCCATGATAATAGCATGGGTAACATATATCCATGATAATAGCATGTTGGTTGTATTTTGCGGGTAACATATAGCCATGATAATAGCATGTTGGTTGTATTTTGCGGGTAACATATAGCCATGATAATAGCATAACATATAGCCATGATAATGTATTTTGGCATTGGTTGTATTTTGCGGGTAACATATATCCATGATAATAGCATGCTGGTTGTATTTTGTGGGTAACATATATCCATGATAATAGCATGTTGGTTGTATTTTGCGGGTAACATATATCCATGATAATAGCATGCTGGTTGTATTTTGCGGGTAACATAAATCCATGATAATAGCATGCTGGTTGAATCTTGCGGGTAACATAAATCCATGATAATAGCATGTCGGTTGTATCTTGCGGGTAACGAATATCCATGATAATAGCATGTTGAATTTTGAAAAATTCTTTGTTACAAACTTTGAAATCTGAATTTTCTGGAACGATTTTGTAACATTTTATTTCATCCTTAACATATATTGAAGATAATAACATGTTGAATTTTGTCAAATCCTTTGTCAGAAACCGGTCAGAGTGCGGAGAGCTTATGAACAAATGGGTTTCCACAATTAAATTGTGACGTGTTGATATGTATTTGCCTTACAACGTAGCTGCACTGAAACACGAAGACCTGTCAGTACCCTGGTGGTGAATGAGATCTGTTGAATCTCAAAGAGGAGATAACCCAAGTCATCCATAGCTCTATCTTGAAGCCTAAGAGGACATATGACATGACAATGCTTAGATTATATTCTGTAATATTGTGAAGGAAAAATGTTGAAATCAATAACAAGTACTGTTTGAATTTACCATAAATATGTTGATAAATTGCTGACCATACACATACAGAACCATACGAAGCGAACAGACCGTAGGATTAATCACAGCTTAATACTGTTGCAGACGCTTCGAGTAATATTATAGGATTTTAGCCTTAACCATTAATTAAGCAGTACAACAAGCAAGGGATACTTGACGTGTACAGATCATAGAAGTACAGACGGTAAAGCCAGAGTTGTAAAGTGACGTATACAAAATGTGAAACTCACTCACTCACTCACTCATTGTTGGTGCGTTTCAGGCGTTTTTGTATCCAAACGTTTCACTTTCATTTCTCTTTACAGCCCTGGAAGGTCGGTTTTTCCAGAGAGTTATGTCTCAGCTAATAATATATCATTTGCGTGTATGAAAACCCACTAACCATAAAACCGTTTTAAAATGGGTGAGTTATGCCACAGATAACTATATATCATTCGCGCATATGATAAAACACTACCCCTAAAATCGCATAAAAATAGGTGAGTTATGTCCCAGATAAGTATATATCATTTGTGCATATGACAAAAACCGTTGACAAAAAAAACATCTTTTATAAAATGGGTGAGACGACCACGACTGATCAACTGCACAATAGGCAGTTATTGGGGAATCTACGAGAGCCTTAACACGGGATTTATGGCATGGGTAACCAAACTGCAGAATAATGGCATTTAACAGCATTTTAACAGCAATACCGGCTCTCGCCAAGCCAACCATACTGTGAGAGTCTTCCCCTTCATCTCTGACATGATGAATATTCTCATCATCTCTGACATGATGAATATTCTCATCATCTATTACGATGATGAACTTTAGTATCTGGTTCCTCTCGGAGTTGGCATTAAATCAGCGTGCTTCTATTGGTCATTCATCAGCTTGGTCCGGCACTGGTCAGATGTAATTATTGGTCAGAGCTGGTGTTAGGTCGACGACCTGTCCACCACACGCGTCATCGATCACCGGATATGTCACTGATCGCTGTGATTGAGTATCGATCATTCACCTAAATCATCTTCCGCCAAGTACATCTGTCTTCACAATCAAATGCTTCAGTGACAGTGATTGCTGTGGTCCATACTGTTTCAGCACGCTGCCAGGTTTCCATGGTAACGGAGACTCCTGAAGTCATAACCCGCACACCTGGTGTGTTTTACGCGTTTCAATAGACATATCACGTGGGATGCTTTTTTTTGCAACGATATTATGACATTCTCGTGACGAGACCTCACGAATACATGTCACGATAATGGATTTGTCCAAAGTTTATGTACAGCATTTACAGAACTAACGTCCTTGCGATGGGTTCCAATTATATTTCGCATTGATTTCAATTTGCATCATCATCATCATCATTATTATCTTCATCATCATCATCATCATCATCATCATCATCATCATCGTTACTGTTGTTATATAATTCTAGGGCTTTGGGGTTGCCCAGTGGTTAAAGCGTTCGCTCGTCACGCCGAAGACCCGGGTTCGATTCTCACATGGGTACAATGTGCGAAGCCCATTTCTGGTGTCCCTCGCATTGATATTGCTGGAATATTGCTAAAAGCGGCGTAAAACAAAACTCACTTACTCATTATATAATTCGAGCTATTATTGAGGATTCCAAAACAATTACATACGACCACTCAAACACCGTTGTGTCGAATTTGGATATGTCGAACTTTCCGTTGTGTCGAAGTAACGTTTTGCTTTTACTTAATTCAGGCATAATTTTGCGGCTGCGTCCAAACAAGGATAACTCGAAGTATTTACTCAGATTCCTTTAGCTTCAATTCCACTCAACGGTGTCTTACTAAATCACCATTATCTATGACCCGAATCTTAGAAACATAAAATGCTCGCAATGAATATATCTCATAGTAATTTGTTTATTTCTCTGACATTTATGTTTGGCTTATTTCATGAAAGACAGTTCCCGTAAGGTTTCATATAGTAACTAAACTGTAACGCTTGAATACAAATATAAATATTTGGCAATTTTGACTGGTAAATTTAACGATTTCGAAAGACAATATCATTCACTGTTAGACGTAGATTTCAATTATATTGATGAATCATGTTGATAGCTTAACAAACATTTAGGAAAGCTAAAATGCTGTCTGAGAGCTTGATGACTCGGAAACGCAGGCGCATCTTTTGTCTCTTTTCACAAAAGCTTTTTGTCCGTGCCTGTTTGAGTTACCAAGTAACACAAGCACCGACTGTAGCGTTCACGTCGATGATAATTTTGCTTCCAAATTAAACAAAAGTACGTTTGGCTGAGAAATAAAGAAAGAACCAATTCCGATAACAAGAGGCAATTTGTTTCCCCATTGCTCGTGATGGCTCTTCTCTCCTCTATTGTAGAAGGATCGATACATCACAGGAACTCCATCCTCCAAACAACCATCTTCATCCATAGCGGCATTATATGGCAATTTCCGTCTCCGACATTTGTCTTTGTCATAGAAAGCAATGGAAGTAATGTTTTACTTGAAAAAAATATCATTAATGAGAATTGGCACTGGAATGGTTTTGGAAAACCTTGAATTTGAAGTATGAGTGATATGAAGCTTCTTCATGTGGTTGTTATTTGTCGCGATGACGTCTTTGTCAACTGACGTTAATAAAGTAGGTAGCCTTAATTTTCTACCCGAAGACGGCAGCTGTCACCTTCCCAGTTAACAACTGAAGCAGGTGTCAAGGTTATGACGTCAAGCAGGTGACGCCAAGCATGTGGCATTTGTAGAACGTCATATAAAACAGGTAAGACTCAAGTAACGTAAACAACAAGCATTATTTAAAGTATTCTGCCTGTACCTATTAAAAATGATATCAACATGTTATGAAACAGGCAGATCATATCACACGTAGTCTCCAACATCTGCCAAAAGAGATTCCTTAAAAATAAAATAGTGATGAAAATAAATTTGAATTGATCACTACAAATAAACCTGACCTAACTGGTAAATGATAGGAGGCACTGATGTAAAGTCAATTCAAACTGGCAACACTATAAGTGATGGGGTGTAGCAATGGATGGCTTAAGTCACTTGACACTAGGGACGCTCTTACAGCGTCATTTCAAAGTTTCCGTTGATATTGGTCTGTTGTCTGTTAATTATCGTTCGACATTTACATAAACTCCTCAAACAAGATATGGTGATGTGGAGTCACTCATTGATAAACCTTGAGTAAAGTCACCCTTGAATAACGTCATTTCAAACTGTTTGGGGACAATGACCTGACGTCGCTTTAAACTTAACTGAACGGAGACACAAATATAACGTCATTTGAAACTAATCGAGGGCAGTGATATATAAGCTGTAAAACATTACATTACCACGATATGACCATACAAAACCACTTGTTTTGTGCCCAAGCCATCACTCTAGGAGAGACAAGTGTCAAAAAACATCAAAAGAATCAACTTTGAATGTAAATGGAAACTTTCGGTGTTCATTTTTATGTAAACTTAAGCGCTGAGAAAGCAAAACACGACAAAACAAAATGGCGGCCATTTTTAATTGTTTTCAAAAACAAAAATATGTCAAACAATTTCTACATCCTTTAGCAATACACAGAAGTCAAAATAAAGGTGATCAGACTGATAGTAGTAAAACTATCCATGATTAACTTTGAGGTGTTGTCGTGCACAAACGAAATGTGACGAAAATACTCGGAGACCCCCACCACATATGATGGCCTGTAAAAAAACCTGATACCACAATCTGAGAGTATTACAGGCCATTTCATGAGCCCAAGACATCATACTAATTGAAAATAGAGTCAAATAAAAAAAATCTCCTGAGGAGGCTACGAAATCCTGTTTCTAGGCCCCTTTTGAGATTCTCCTCCCTGACTAACATGACGACCTGTCAAATTAACGTAACGCATGCATAACGTCACCTCAAAATGACCGGGGGGCACTGAAAAGTAACGTCACTCTAATCTGATCGGAGACACACGTGTCGCTTAACACTGAAATAACGTGACTTCAAGCTGGCCAAGGTCACAGAGATAACAACGTCACCTCTAATTACGTCATATCAGAGTGACGTCATTTCACACCTCAACTAGTAAGCAAGTATGTTTTTACGCCGCCTTTAGCAATATCCCAGCAATATCCCAGCGGGGGACACCAGCAAAAGGGCTTCACACATTCTGCCCATGTGGGAATCGAACCCGGGTCTTCGGCGTGACGAGCGGACGCTTTAACCATTAGGCTACCCCACCGCCCAACCACATCAACTAACAATTTAAAACTGAATTCTCAGCATTACCTACATCAAACTATTTATTTAAGAACCTGCACGCAGTTTATCTTTCATCCTACGCAGTATTTACATACAATATGCATGGTTATACATACGCACACGGTGCTACATGCTAGAAGCAGCTGACGATACACCACAGCCTTTCACCATGTGCTAAATCGGTGTTCTCAGCTGCAGACAGACACTGCTTTGAATGCACACTGAGCTGACAATTGATTACCGGGTTCCCTGTGTCTCGGTGTCTGCAGGCACAACGTCCACAGTACAATTCATCACACCCCTTCAAAGCCTTGGATGTATGCAGTTTGTTTTTGTCTTGCTTACGAACTGCTAAATCGATACGTATTGCAGCGTAACTGCTGCGAAACCAGTACTGCTCTTATCGAACAGCTTTGTTTACTCTTTGAAGTGTTTCGGCTATGCACAACAAGTAGTTGATCGCTGCACGCAAAGAATTACACTGGGCGCACTTATAAAGACACGAGAACGCTTTAGCCTTGGTTAAACGTTACTGAAATCACCGTACTTATCACAATGACTATGATCAAGCACCACAGTCGTCGTTCTGTAAACGTTGGACATTAAAGAGAATAGCCAGTGCTCCACCAGCTGCCTTCGCGTGCCCTACTTTCTCAGACACTGTAACTATAGACCATATGTAGACTAACGTTTGGTGTGAAGATATATCATTTTGATAGTATAAATAATCCAATTTAAATCCCCCAGTGGGTAGAATGTGTGAAGCCTATTTCTGGTGTCCCCCACCATAATATTGCTGAAATATTGCTAAAAGTGGCCTAAAACCATACTCACTCATTCATTCTCTATTTAAATCGAAAAGGAGCCCCAGTGAGATTGGAGACTTGAACGTGAGGAATATAGACTTGCTTCATTTAGGCTATAGTGACCGAGTGAGTTAATGCTTAACGTCACATCGGCAATATTTCAGCTAGGCTGTGACTAGGGCTTTAGCAGTGCAGGGATGGCTACTTAGGAGTTAAATAATGCGGTTCAAGGACTGTGAGACAGATCAGACCGTATACTGCGCTGTACACTGAGATATACTGAGATAAACAAATAAAGGAACAAAGGAAAATTGAAGTGTTTCTTTAATATTTTCCAGTTTTCATCACCAGCTTTGAGTAGCGCTGTGGGAGGAAATCTGAGAATAAATAAAGGAACACTGCCATGAAGTGGTGTTCCCTTATTTGTTTCCCTCAGTTTATATCCCGCGGGGGTATTTTATTACACCACATGGCCAAAGGTCACTCTGGTCACCACTGTCGTTATTGTGTATAATATTGTTTCTTTGTTGTGTTACGGCGCTCTCAGCAATATTCCTGCTACTGGACGGCGCTCTGTACATAATCGAGTCTGGATCAGACAATTCAGTGATCAACAGCATGAGCATCGATCTACGTCATACACAATGTACTCCTGTACCAATCATCACCTGAGCAGTTCCATACACGGTGTCACCATGTTCTCCAGTTGATGGAACAACGGTAAGTACGTCACGTTCTACCGGAAACACCTGCCCTTTCGACAGTTTGCATAAATATACGTGCCAGGTAGTGAGGAGGTGCAAATATACTTTAAAGGTCACAGTATATAGTCTTAGAATGGTACTAAGAAGTGATACACATAAGAGGTGAAACTTATGATGTCAACTTCTTTAATATGAGGTTCCTGAGTCTATTCTCTTAATCACTGGAGTGTTCCTTCTTGCACAAACAGACATCCATACATTTTCACCTTTTATACAGTGATATAGCATGAATATTGTATAGTGCATCGTTCAAGAAAATACACGTATGATTGAATCATATAATCGCTTAACGAATAAGATGCGATCCATGATCACTTGGGGTGGTGGGGTAGCCTAGTGGTTAAGGCGTTCGCTCGTCACGCTGAAGACCCGGGTTCGATTCCCCACATGGGCACTATATGTGTGGAGCCCATTTCTGGTGTCCACCGCCGTGATATTGCTGGAATATTGTTAAAAGTGGCGTAAAACCAAACTCACTCACCCATGATCAATTACCATATAATAATAATGTCTATTTATATTGCACTGGGTTCCATCCACAAAGGTGCATGCTCAAGGCGCTACAATAGTCACAGATAAGAAGTTCACGGGAGGAGATAGTACCTTGGTACTGATAGGCCAAAGCATATATAATCGCGGGGAAGCTAAGATTAATATCTACCATTAACCGTTACTAGCAGGACTAAGGGGATGTAACTCCTTCCGGTGTCTTCAACCACTGGGGCACTGCGAAAAGTCTGCATGCAAAAATCTACTGTATCTTACAGACTGTAATCAAGTTTATGTTTGTCTAACTACCATATCAAAAAGGTTACTTCAGCAAGTTGGTCGCAACTTCGAATTATTGAATGTATTTGATCCTGGAACCTCTGATGATGTAGGAGCCAATTCTGTCGCCATCGACATGCTTTGCGGTTGCCATAACATTACCAGTCGTAGCCCGAAGGGTATGCGACAGAGACGCATTACCCATAATTACATAACCCATCAAAACTTCAACACCTTCTTCTTTGATAGGTTTTCTCCACCATATTAACATATATTTCCCGTCACATGGTAGTCTTTTATCGCTTTTCCTTTCTTCAAGAAGAAATTCGTTGTCGTAATTACCCACCCATCCATCAAGTCCTGTCACAATAACGTGTCCATTCTCTAAGTTCAAACGGCTGACACCAGAGTGACAACCTGCAATTCGCCGTCAGCTATATGAGCACCGGATCAATTCGTTCCACCGATCTGGAAACTTTCAATCATCAAACTACAGGTCAGATTGACCCAGCGTGACAGTAAACACATTAGACGCTGCACCGTGCTCGCTCCGACAACAACTAATATTTATAAGAAAAACTGACCCATCTGAGACTCTGAGAGCTTTATCGAGTCAAAAGCTTCAGTCGCCATTTAACCGCCTTCATAAGCCATTACGGTATTGGTTCGGTTTGACTAACTCCATTTTGATATTTGGAGTTCAGAGCATCCTCCTTAGGTAGGCATCCTTGGTTTTCCCCCGGGAATGAAGACCAACAAAAGATTCCGCTGCAATCTATCTTCCCTTTTCATACGGGGACTTTCCAGTTTTACTTTTAGTCGTAATCACGCCGCCATTGTTTGAACAATGTACACGTGGCCAATCAGAAGGCAGAAATCAATGCTTGCGTTATTTAGGAGTATATGATTGGTCCTTCCAGTCTGAATTGATAGCAAAGTGAACAGCCATTAGGGGTTATTAATTTGGCTGAAAGTCCGATGGATTGAAGGCGCCTATGTGATATTTAGCGCCGTGTAGAAACCCGTCTAATGCATGGCGTTGGTCATTGTTGTTAGGCCTCTATAGATCGGATATAGGTTTGAGGTGTGCTTAACCGTGGTATTAGTGCGTAGTGGAATCCCATAAAGTATTAAATAACACAATAAAGTCCCCCGCCTTCGTGAGAAGAGTTCAGAACTAGTAAGACTGGGATCATGGTTACCAAGCGCGCTCAGCAGTCCGCGCAGCAACGTTAACGGAACCAGTTAATCATGACTTCATGCGATCATTTTAGGATGGGGGAATCACTGAAAGCAGAGACCATGGTCTCTGCTGAAATAAAGCTGTTGCTGGGGTAATATAGACAATAACAAACCTCTTAGATATTTTAGTTTTTTCAAATCGTGCAAAGAAATTCGACTATGGAAGAAAGTTGAAGAAAGTTAAGGAGTAACGTTGAAGAAACTTAAGGAGTAAAGTTAAAGAAAGTTAAGGAGTAAAAAGTTAAGTTGAAGAAAGTTAAGGAGTAAAGTTGAAGAGACTTAACGTTGAAATGGCCCACAAGTGAATCACTGTTTGTGTTGCTACCGCCATTGTTTCGATCCTTTCTCCCTACTTTGATAAATATCACCACCAATGGATATTTTATGCATGGTGCACCACACTGATTTATTAACTCTGTTTCACGACCGGTACAGTTTAAGTCACTTATAGCGCAAGGTCACTTAAAACGTAATTATCGTTATATAAGTTTGCCTCAAACCATAAATTCATAAGGAGTTAAATGACCCATCGTCGACAAGACCCTCAGGCCCATCTAAACTCAGACCTATCTAACCTCAGACCCATCTAATCTCAGAACTACTTAATCTCAGAACTACCTAACATCAGAGTGATGTAACCTCAGAACTATCTAACATCAGACATATCTAACATCAAACCTATCTAACATCAGACCTATCTAACATCAGACCTATCTAACCTCAGACCTATCTAACATCAGACATATCTAACATCAAACCTATCTAACCTCAGACCTATCAAACATCAGATCTATCAAACATCAGACCTATCTAATCTCAGAACTACCTAACATAAGAGTTATATAACCTCAGAACTATTTAATATCGGACCTATCTAATCTAAGACCTATATAACATCAGACCCATCTAACATCAGACCCATCTAACATCAGACCTATCTAATCTCAGACCTATCTAATATCAGACCTGTCTAACATCAGGCCGATGTACAATCAGACCTAGCTAACCTCAGACCCATCTAATCTCAGACCTATCTAACATCAGACCTGTCTAACATCAGACCTAGCTAACCTCAGACCTATCAAACCTCAGACCCATCTAATCTCAGAACTACCTAACATCAGAGTTATGTAACCTCAGAACTATCTAACATCAGACCTATCTAACATCAGACCTATCTAACCCCAGATCTATCAAACATCAGACCTATCTAATCTCAGAACTACCTAACATCAGAGTTATGTAACCTCAGAACTATCTAACATGTAACATCAGACCTATCTTAGATCAGACCTAACATCAGAGTTATGTAGCCTCAGAACTATCAAACATCAGACCTATCTAATCTCAGAACTACCTAACATCAGAGTTATGTAACCTCAGAACTATCTAACATCTAACCTCGGACATATCTAACATCAGACCTATCTAATCTCAGACCTATCTAATCTCAGACCTATCTAACCTCGGACATATCTAACATCAGACATATCTAACATCAGACATATCTAATCTCAGACCTATCTAACATCAGACCTATCTAACCTCAGACCTATCTAACATCAGACGTATCTAACATCAGTCCTATCTAACATCAGACCTATCTAACCTCAGATCTTAGTTTCTTTCATTCTCAGCCACCGTCAAACATATGTGCATACTTTCTTTTACCCGTCAGTTTTGAAACGGTTTAGACTCAGTGCATTTGGAAGTTATGTGAAGTTTAAATTCAGTTCATTCAGATATTCCTTTAATATAACTCATAACATATTTCGTTTGCCTGCTAAATTTAGTTGCATCATGTTGATCTATTCAGCAGTAAATGATTACCCTAATTAAACACAGACAGCTACCAGATGGGCGCTAATTAAGACGTCTAGACAAAACAATTAGAGAACAGAGCAGGATTACTTTGTCGCATGGTCAGCTTTCCCGTTATGTCAATCTTTCAACAGCTCCAGGCGTTGAAGTCTATATTTCACAACTTTTAAGCCAAAGTCCAGCATGCTCTTTCTACGAACAGCGATTATGGATTAAAAGTTGTTCCATCAACTACAATATTCTTGGCTTAGTAAAACCTTCTTAAATGAGTTTGACAGCAAATACAGCGCGTTGTGTAGTGGCCATGATAATTTCCAAAGTATTTCATTTTTATGACCTGCGCGTTTCTTCTACATGGTTTTTCAGGTGAGTGAGTGAGTTTAGTTTTACGCTGCACTCAGCAATATTCCAGCTATATGGCGGCGGCCTGTAAATAATCGAGTCTGGACCAGACAATCCAATGATCAACATCATGAGCATCGTTCTACGCAATTGTGATACGATGATATGTGTCAACCAAGTCGGCGAGCTTGACCACCCGATCCCGATAGTCGCCTCTTACGACAACATGGGTTGATGAAGACCAGTTGTAACCCGGATCTTCAAGTGAACATTTGACATGTGATTTTGTATGTTTATGATGCATGTGGAATTATACAGTGATCTGAGTTGTCATACGTTCGCTGTTAGAAAAAGGTATATAGCCATAAACGACCAATGAACAATCCAAATGAAAATTATTTAAGCATCCAGTTTGAGGTTTATAATCAAAGAGGCAATACGGTGGGTCAAATAACTGGCAGCAACAACAATTAACAGCCCCTAGAATTACTGGAGGTGCATCATGAATTTTCAGTATGTTTGCAGCTTTGAAAACCTTGAAGCGAGCCTGCATCTGTGATTAAACCCAGAATAGTGTTTAGGCTGTCAGGAATTTAATGGTTCCAAAAAGATAACCAATTGCAAACTGTTCTTTTTAAGTAATTTAGAAACCAGTCAGGTAAAAAGACATTGTCGCTCTTCTGTCGCTCTTAAACAGCAAACTACGAATATAACGAACTCAAAGAGGGGAATTATTTCGTCGTAACCGTATTTCGTTATATGTACTCGACTACAATTTACACCAATTGGCCTGGCTTAAATACAGTTTGATATACCCTTCAGTTCTTTCGTTTTAAACGTAGTTTAGTGTAGGTACAGCTAGACTGTTGACACCATTAAGAAATTTCTATTACGATCAAGCATGTCAAGTTCGTGTTTACAGCGAGGGTAGGTAACTCCATTTTCATTGGAGTTGCCACTCGCTAATAACTGACAATACGCTGCCATGACAACCAATGATAGTGTTAACTTGTAGTTGAATCATTTGTTGCCGCTGACAATTACTTGCAAATAACATTTTGGGAGGGTTTTACTCATTTCCCTTACAGTATTCCATCAAAGTCACGACTACACCAGAAAAGCGCTGCACAAATTATACCCACATAGGGAATCGAACCCGAGACTCATATGTGACGAGCTAACGCTTTAACCACTAGGCCAACTCACTGACCCTATTTGTTTGTACCTCTGAGAGTTTTAATATTATAACAGATACATGAATTGTCATATTTTCAATCATTACAAAATCATCTATCCTGGAAGAGTGAGCAAGTTAAATTTTACGCTTCTTTTAGTAATATTCCAGCACGAGGGACACCAGAAATGCGCTTCACGCGTTGTGCCCATGTGGGAATTCGAACCCTGGTCTCTGCGTGACTAGCGAACGCTTTGACCGCTGAACTACCCCACCGCCCCTCTCTCCGAGAAGAATATAGAGAAATATTCCAGATCACGGCGGGGACACCAGAAATAACGTATAGTGGTACATAGCTACCCCACCGCCCCCGAAAATTCATATTAGTTAACAAAACTTTTCATATTATTGACAATCTGTATGCTACATCTAATAATATTCAAATCAATAGTGGTGGGATTGAGTTCAAAGCAATAAACAAAACCCAAAACGAATGTTTGTTGGAAAGATTGTCAGTCTCCAGACCCCTTGGTTCTCGTTATCAATCGACCCTGTCTTACACCGCTTTAAACATTAAGTCTGCCTGGATTAATCTTGTCCAATAATCGTTAAGTCTGGCAATAAACATCACGCAGCAGTGCACATCTGATCAGCTGGTTCACTGGACAGAGGATCCAAACACGAAGCCGGGGCTGTATGTTAACCTGCTGGGCCCTTATAGAGGCTCTTGGTGTGAGTCATGTTAAGGCGAGCCTTTGCGACTCCGTACTAGAATAGTTCCCTAACAACACATGCTGGTCGCAAGAGGCATCTAAATGGATCTGGATTCAAACTCGGCGACATGCGTTGCGGGTCATCGAACCCAGATGGCGTAGTGTTGGTTTATATGATTCTATACTTGGCGTCGTTATTTAGGTGGTGGGGCGGTGGGGTAGCCTAGTGGTTAAAGCGTTAGCTCGTCACGGCGATGGCCCGGGTTCGATTCCCCACATTTGTACAATGTGTGAAACCCATTTCTGGTGTCCCCCGCTGTGATATTGCTGGAATATTGCTAAAAACGGCGTAAAACTACACTCACTATTTAGCTGGAATAAGGCTAAGCGGTGCGTTGAACAGGAAACCAAACATTAAATACTAAATGCTTTCCATCCGTATATTAATCCCGCCTCCGTGGCCCTCTTGACAGAGTGACAGCCCGCAGATGGGTGGGCCAGCGTTAAATCCCTAGCCGCATCGTACCGAACAACGTTAAAATATGGTACTTTTTGTTACCCTGCGTGGCGCTGGGTATTCAGGAGATAGGCAGGGAGTGGCCGGCTCGGTGTCAGTATGCTATGGTTCAATATGGTTTCCTAGCCGCATCGTACCGAACGACGTTAAAATATGGTACTTTTTGTTACCCTGCTATCCTATGGTTCAATATGGTTTCCTAGCCGCATCGTACCGAACGACGTTAAAATATGGTACTTTTTGTTAGTCTGCTATCCTATGGTTCAATATGGTTTCCTAGCCGCATCGTACCGAACGACGTTAAAATATGGTACTTTTTGTTACCCTGCTATCCTATGGTTCAATATGGTTTACATGTTAAACTGCACCATGCTATCTATCTAGTGGGGTAGCACTGTTACACGCCTTTAGTCCTGTCTAGTACAAACAGACACGTAGATCCGATACGCACGCAGATTCAGACACCCACAAAGGTATGTCGATATATTTTTACAAGAATCTTGCACTAGACGTAAAACCCCATATTACCTCTCTTGGTTTCAGTCATGTATTTAACAGCAGTGATAAAACTGCAATAAGTAATACCGTTATCCCTAAAGTACAGTTAGGCATCAGGTCAGCGTGACTTTGTACCTTGGATTAATGGCACTCCTTCGTGCATATGCCAATTGCTGCAGCTCGCCGTTAGTTTAATATTGTAAATCATGCATGTTCTTTTCAAGAGCAAACAGGAACCCTATACAGTAAAAACATTTATCTTATTTATTATTAACATTTTCCACTGCGCATGGCGTTATGCTAGAAATCCATGTCAGCATGAGCCGCTGCAGTTGATTATACACTTTTGTGGATCGATATCATGAAAAACGTAGTGTAAAATATTCATGAATATTCTAGTTTTTTGTTTGATACATTTAACTGAAAATGATCCATAATATACTGTAAGCCATTGAAAACGCAATTTGACATTCATACTTTCTTTACTCACACCAATTTCAACATATATAAAGCTAACTGGCAGATATGTTTTAAGTGAACATCTGTGAATAATTTCATCTGAAAATGTCCAGTCAACAACAACATCAGTGACGCAACAACGACATCAAACAAAGGAGGGGTCACTTGCAGTCAATATCGTGTGTGTCCACCGTGCGCTGCAAGACATGCTCGCAGTCTTTGGGGCAGTGAAAGACACATTTCTCAGGAACAGCTGTTGGATGGCCTGCAGCCTCTGATGGTCTGTGGTCTGATCATGACACCACCCCCTCCAAAACGATCATGTTCAAGGACACAGTTTGGCGCAAGTCTTTCTCCTTTACGTCGATAAATCTGTGGACGTCCATCTGCAAAGGATAAGTAAAACCTGGATTCATCTGACAAAATGACATCTGGCCATGTCCTGTTGCCAAGATTGGCCCCATTTGCTGCCCATCGCTGTCTGGCATGTCTGTGGCGATGCAATAAGGTTGGACCACGGTACGGGTGACGACACCGGATGTTGAAGGCAGCAAGGCGTCCTTGCACCTCTTGGGCGCTGAAATGTCGTTGACTTGTCCCAATTGTCCTCCTTGCCTCATCATCAGCTCATACCGATAATCTGATTCCTTTCGTCTTGTGTCAAGTGTGGCATTTTCTCACAGTGATTGAGTTCCACAATTCCTTGTGCTTTTACAGGGCCTGGGTGCAGGTAATGCATGTGCACAACGTGTTTCGTGAATGTGGTTGTGTTTACGAGAAATGTCAAAGGTACAGTTTTAAGTATCAAAGTTCATGTGAGAGGAATGCTCCGGGACTCGAACTCGAAATGGGCCAGAATAACAGCCTTTTATCCCTACATCCTCTGTATCGCAGGCAAAAAGCTTCAATAGAACTTTTGTGAGTTTCAGGACAACAAATACCAATTGCGTTTTTAATGGCTTACAGTATAGATTACTCTGAAAACCGTTACGGTGAAATGTGTTGATGTTTTCGATCCCGGTTTGTAACAATGCTTTACGTAGCGATGCGAGGAGGTACCGACCACCCGCTGGTCCGAACTGGACCACCGTTAGGTGATGTTGGGGTTGCGTTCACCCAGTCCAGTGACGGAACACGTTGGTCACGTTGGGTGAATGAATATAGTTTTACGCCCTTTTAGCAATATTCAAGCAATATCACGGCAAATACACCAGAAAAGCCTTCAGAGATTGTACCCATGCGGGGAATCGACGACGAGCGAACGCTTTAACCACAAGGATACCCCGACGCCCGGTTCACGTTGGACTAGGCAGGGGTCACGACTTGTCGACCATTATTGGACCATTATTGGACCATGATGGACAATAATTGGTCCAAGATTGGACTATGATTGGTCCATGACTTCGACGCTGATCACAAGCAGAGAGCACAATTTGATAACTTAGGACATTGCAAGGATAACGCCAACATCAGTAGTGCCGGGGGAAAGGACGGTAAACTGATTGTAGTTGAGGCCTGCTTTCTCGTCCTACCGTATTAGCCGCGGCGACCAGGAAATTGCCTGTGGAAGAGATCAGTAAATCCAACATCCTAACGCCGAGAGCATCTTGATTAAACAGCCTCGTTAATATCTGGATAGACCAATATTGGTAATAGACTTTACTCTGCTTCGGTCGGCGGAACGTTTAGGTCGTAGCGTCGAGTCGTTTTAACGCCGTTCTTGAGTCGCTTGAAGGTCAGAGAAACTACCAGTATTGGTCTCATCAAGGTCACCTAGCTTAGACATAGGAAAACGTAACCTTGTACTGTATTTAATAGGAAAAATTTGTTCAATTTAGTTCTTTATCTTATTTACTGAATAGAAAGTGATTATATATTCCTTTGGTCTTATATAGAGGGAATCCTTTAAGGGACGTGTTATCGCATTGTTACGCTTTAGGTAAGTTTGACACCTTGCTCTTTTGGGAAGGTCGACAGGACAAGACCAGAGTGTGCCCTATAGGATCCCAACATAGTGTTGTGTCTGCAACTGGAGTGTCTTTGGTAAATGTATTGTTTCATATCCATTCATGGTTTTATGAAGTTTAGAAGTAAACTATGAATGACGTTGTTGATTGTAAATATATGTTACATGTAACCTGATGAACGCAGTACACAGATCTGCTCATTACAATACATTATGTCATCGACTCCAGCAGGAATCTCCAAGATCAAGGACATGTGGATTACAATAGGCGATCTCCAAGGTCAGTGATACATGGCCTACAACAGGCGATCCTCAAGATCAAGGATATGTGGCCTACGATGGACGGCCTGCTTTGTCCGAAGCAAATGTATTTCCGGGAACGATAGTCCAACATGGTCAGGACCACCTGGCCAGCAATAGTCTGGACTGCGTGGTCTACTATCCCCAATAGTGTCATGATACAATTTCACAAGGCAATAATGGGGTCTTATTGATCCCAACGATCCTATTCTGCAACACCTAGCCAGGTCTTACACTGAAATGACAATATAAAAGGACTTAAATGATGCTCGGGAGAAAATTAAAATGAATGGCTTGGGTAAATAAAATGACATTTAATGGCGGCAGTCTCGGATGAAATGAGAAGTGACGGTTACTAGGATACGATTTATCTCCTTGTAAATTGACTACAGCCGCCAACGTCACCGTGGCCATGAAACCAAGTCCCAGAACACTAAGACTTGTTGCGTTCTGAAGGAAACGGTAATGAATTTCCATTTCCAATTACAGCCTACAATCAATAAATGATCTTTTGTTAATTCAGTTAAGTGTAACAAGTCTAATTAATCCTACAAGAACATTGACGAATGAGCATGTTTACTTCGGAACAGCATGTTTTATACAAGAAAACATAGCTTCATGGAGAATCGTTTAAGTCAATAATTGTATCAATCTACCACCGCCTTAAAGAACAGATTCTATCTTTTATGAAATATAACATGAAATATATTTTTAATTCAAAGAATTTGACTTGTTTGTTCTGTTTGCCAAACCTAAGATTATGGATCAAGTGCAGCCGAGAAACATCACATAAAGATGTTGCAAGTATTGATTCCCATCTCCAGCATGGCGTCCATTATATAAGCTGTGATACATAGCAGTATTCCTTTGTAGCGCAGTGATGATCACAACTCATAACTCATAACTCATAACTCATATGGTTTAAGCGAGTCCCGCGATACGCCTTATCTTCAACCGTGGTCCGCTGTCTTTCACAGAGAGATAACTTGGCTCGTCAAGAGATTTATGAATGTAAAAACATCCATGTACGTCGATGTAAAGTGCACCTTGTTGTAGAGATGGACGGACACTTCTGATTGAATGATTTGTCATGTTTTATCATGCAGTGCTTGTTTTTGTAGACAGAGAGCATGTTGAGATCGATAGGTAAGGAGATGGGGAGGGGGGAGAATGGGGAGGGGCAGGGGAGGAGTTTGGTATGGAGACTGGATAACTTTACTGGGGTATTTATACTGGGAGTGCAGAATATAAATATTTCCTGGAATTTCGCATGAACAGTAGATATTTGTACCGGGCTTTGGTATGAGGACAAGATATCTCTACTGGGTTATCTATACAGGGAGTACCTATTTTAGCTGATACCTATGCTGGAATTTTGAGTGCAGAATATATACTGTATATAATTTTCCTGGAATTTCGTATGAAGAGTAGATATTTGTACCGGGTTTTGGTATGGAGGGTAGACATTTCTATTGGGTTTTGGTATGGAGAGGAGATATTTCTATTGGGCTTTGGTATGGAGAGGAGATATTTCTATTGGGCTTTGGTATGGAGAGGAGGTATTTCTACTGGGCTTTGTGTTGGAGAGTAGATAATTCTACTGGGCTTTGGTTTGGGGGACAAGATATCTTTACTGGTTTTGGTTGTAAAAGATTAGACCTTGTTACAGATACAGCTGCAAAAAACTTTTACATTAATTTCACTGAGAAGAATTCGGATATTTTTGTGGCTGATAATCTATTTTATTTTTTAGATTAAATTGACTTAATAGATATTTACCCCACTCGTTGTCATGGTTATTGTTGTCAATATGGTAAAGAACACTAGGCCCGGTTCAATAAAAGTCATGTTTGTCAATCCTATTGAGTTAATCACGAATAAGATGACTGTCAATACAATCCAAAGTGGAATAATCAACAGAATACCATTTGAAATACCATAAAACATCAATTGTTTTGCGACAAAATAGAATAAATTCGCCGCTATGTCAAATCTTTGAAGCGTCCAGCAGGTATAATCCTTATTTAAATATCTGCCTGGCAGTTTGCGTTGTAAATTTCCCTTCAACCTGTTTCAGTTCAGAAGTAACACACTTGTACAGGTACATAATGAGCGTACGTCATGCATGATTGAATTCTATAGCGTATTTCAGTGGTTTTAATGGCTCGACATAAGGACCCTGATTAAGAATCAATTGTCGGCCTATTTGATTGTATCCACCTGTCATCCATTTCCGCATCATCAGCTTAATTTGTTGGGCAGGCACAGTCTCGCAAAATCTCGCATAGTCTTGCACAGTTTTGCATAGTCTCACAGGTACTGATTATAGTACTAGCGCTTAACGGAAGGTAAGGTGTGATGTATTGATACCATGAGTGTCATGTTAGACATTAAATCTGGTCTTTGAACATAGTATGGTGTATTGTATTGAAGATGTACTAATTTTGTGTCAGAACAGTCAGGTTGTCAGAAGATATCCTCCTCAATGAAGACACGAGTTAGAATTAGTCTTCAACCCATGCTTGCCGTAAATGAGTATTGTTTTACGCCGCTTTTAGCCATAGTCCAGCAATACCACGGCGGGGACACCAGAAATGGGCTTCACATATTGTACCCATGTGGAGAATCGAACTCAGGTCTTCGGTGTGACGAGTGAACGCTTTAACCACTAGTCTTACAGTAAGAAATGCCCGGGATCGGATGGTCAAGCTCACTGATTTGGCTCATACATGTCCTGACACAATTTCGTAGATGATGCTCATGATGTCGATCACTGGATGTATGTTACAGGCTCGATGATTCACATACTGAGGTCATCTTGCTGGAGCTTTGCTGATTGCTGAATTTTAAAACAAATAACAAAATAAAAACGTTAACAGTTATCACGATCATGTTTGTAGTTTAGACTGAGCTCTTAGTTCCATGGGGGCGGTGGGGTAGCCTAGTGGTTGAAGCGTTGGCTCGTCACGCCGAAGACCCGGGTTCGAATCCCCACATGGGTACAATGTGTGAAGCCCATTTCTGGTGTCCCCCGCCGTAATGTTACTTGAATATTGCTAAAAGCGGCGTAAAACCAAACTCAGTCAGTCTTAGTTCCATGAAAATATCCCCCAGCATATTCTTGAACACCTTTTTGTCCAGTATTTTATGTTGTTTTAGAGATCGTGCGACTGGTTGTGTTTTTACGTTGTGTCCACCAATTACACTATCATATATCCACGGGGAACGCTGGAAATGGACTTCACACAATGGGGAATCGAACCCGGGTTTTCAGCGTGACGGGCTTACCTTCTAACACAAACTGCACATTTACCTTATTAGACACCAATAACTCAAAAGCCGTTGTTGGAAGTCATACCTGATAGATTTATGAAGACATCCCAAGTTCATTATCCAGATGACGGAGGATGATTGAATATGATCAACGACAAACACATGCCATTTGAAGACAGCACATGTCAATTAGTTCCACAGACATCCTGGATAATTCGTATTCATTACCAGGTGCATGCTTCCACTACTTATTACTGCATGGAAAGGGACTCCAACGGAAGCTTGACATTATCTTCATGTTTTTGAGGAAGCGCTAAAATAAATCATTTTGCATGTTATGGTTTCAACGACTTGGAACCTATTGTCAACCATTGCCACACCCAGTTCACCTCAGCTATTTATCCTAATTAGGACTTGGTTTTTCAACACCGATCCTGCTCATTGGCTACACAAAAGTGGTAAACGTCTAGAATCTTGACCACTGTGCCTATGCATTCATATCAGGGGCGGTGGGGTAGCCTAGTGGTTAAAGCGTTCTTAAGTCACGCCGAAAACCCGAGTTCGATTCCTCACATGGGTACAATGTGTGAAGCCCATTTCTGGCGTCCCCAATCGTGTAATTGCTGGAATATTGCTAAAAGCGGCGTAAAACTAAACTCGCTTGCTCATCCCATAGCAAATTGACATACCTACGGCGTCAAACCCAAAGTAAATCACTCTTAACAAAACTCCCTCTCAATCGTGTCCTTATTGAAGCCGAAATATACAGACAAGATCATGTTAACACTGAAAGATTTGGAACAGCTTGTAAATGATGAACAACTCATTTGTAATTCATAGTGTTGAAGAGATAGAGACACACGCTGTCAATTGAGAGAATCTCAGACCCGCATGCATAAAAACACTGACAATCGAAACGACAATTCAACTAAATCTCACTCAGTTCTCCGGTCGTTCCCTAAATTCTATTTTAATGTGTTTTCAAAAACATTTCTGCATACGCATTTGTCTGCCCTTCTGAAAGAATAAACCATATGCAGGCAGACTCGGCACGACCCTCTTATGCAGCTCCAGCTACCCAGATCAATAGATAATTGATTTATCCAGATCAGAGTATGGTCACAAAGCACTAGAAGGTAATTGTATCTCAATTTCTAATCCAAATATAAACCCCAGTTCCGAGCTGGCTGTTTCATGTCTCGTGCTGATTGAATAACGTGGTAATTTCTGATGTTTCATTTCCATCGTTTCATGGCCGCTAATATACAATGTGTGTTCTTATAGATGGAGCTTTTTACAACATTCGCCATTAGGGACGGGTCATTTTATCATTAAGAGGTTTGGGACGTTGTGCGGAAAGATCGTGATCGTGATAGTCTTAAATAATTGATTTTATACCCATTTAAGCTGAAATTATTAAATTATCGAAATATCTTTTGAAAAGCTAATACCTTAAAGACGCTGACGGAGAAAGGTCGAAATGGTATACCATTTTTACTCGGAGCACTGATGGCCAAGTGACGTCGCGGTTCATGCCAGAATCCTTAAACGGAGGCTTCAAATTCAAGAACATGATTCCTGGTTTATCAACGCTGTACCTGTGCTCGTCTGTTGCCTCCACATTAAGTTGACACACTTTGACATAACGCAGCATGTAACAAACGGTCTGACAGTCTGTGATAAATTTATAATGCAGTTTATAGCGGCGTAAACCATTACCCATTTGATAACTCAATCTCTCATTTGATATTCTGATTGTTTTTCCTTTGGAATGGGATTCATAAATCTGTGACCTTTATTGGTGATTATTTTGAGTATTGGTCAGTTCCATTCATAGCAAGGCGGTGGGGTAGCCTAGTGGTTAAAGCGTTCGGTCGTCACGCCAAAGACCCGGGTTCGATTCCCCACATGGATACAATGTGTGAAGCCCATTTCTGGTGTCCCCCGCCGTGATATTGCTGGAATATTGCCAAAAGCGGCGTAAAATAAACTTCAGACCCGCATGCATAAAAACACTGACAATCGAAACGACAATTCAACTAAATCTCACTCAGTTCTCCGGTCGTTCCTAAATTCTATTTTAATGTGTTTTCAAAACAATTCTGCATACGCATTTGTCTGCCCTTCTGAAAGAATAAACCATATGCAGGCAGACTCGGCACGACCCTCTTATGCAGCTCCAGCTACCCAGATCAATAGATAATTGATTTATCCAGATCAGAGTATGGTCACAAAGCACTAGAAGGTAATTGTATCTCAATTTCTAATCCAAATATAAACCCCAGTTCCGAGCTGGCTGTTTCATATCTCGTGCTGATTGAATAACGTGGTAATTTCTGATGTTTCATTTCCATCGTTTCATGGCCGCTAATATACAATGTGTGTTCTTATAGATGGAGCTTTTACAACATTCGCCATTAGGGACGGTCATTTTATCATTAAGAGGTTTGGGACGTTGTGCGAAAAGATCGTGATCGTGATAGTCTTAAATAATTGATTTTATACCCATTTAAGCTGAAATTATTAAATTATTGAAATATCTTTTGAAAAGCTAATACCTTAAAGACGCTGACGGAGGAAGGTCGAAATGGCATACCATTTTTACTCGGAGCACTGATGGCCAAGGTGACGTCGCGGTTCATGCCAGAATCCTTAAACGGAGGCTTCAAATTCAAGAACATGATTCCTGGTTTATCAACGCTGTACCTGTGCTCGTCTGTTGCCTCCACATTAAGTTGACACACTTTGACATAACGCAGCATGTAACAATACGTCTGACAGTCTGTGATAAATTTATAATGCAGTTTATAGCAGCGTAAAACATTACCCATTTACTTACTCAATCTCTGATTTGATATTCTGATTGTTTTTCCTTTGGAATGGGATTCATAAATCTGTGACCTTTATTGGTGATTATTTTGAGTATTGGTCAGTTCCATTCACTGCAAGGGCGGTTGGGGTAGCACAGTGGTTAAAGCGTTCGGTCGTCACGCCAAAGACCCGGGTTCGAATCCCCACTAGGGTACAATGTGTGAAGCCCATTTCTGGTGTCCCCGCCGTGATATTGCTGGAATATTGCCAAAAGCGGCGTAAAATAAACTCACTCACTCATTCACTCACTCATTCCATTCACTGCAGATGTAGCCTTGCAGTTAAAGAATCTGACCTGGGTTTGATTCCCCATGGGTGCCATTCCTGGTGTCGTCCGATGGAATATTGCTGGAATATTGATCACTCACTCCATTCACTGGCAGGAAGATTATCGCGGCACTATTTGCAGAGATTACTTTGTACTTCGGAAAACCTCAGCATGCGTGATAGGGTTTATTCCTAATATGTAATATTTACAATTCGGAGGGTAATATTAATGGGTTTTTATGTTTTGTTATTCTTAAAATAATAGACGTTTGATATGTCATTTCCCTGAATGGTTAAGCTGTCAGACAAGGCTTATGAATATACCGTTTGAATGAACCGACCATTGTGTCATGTAAAGTTGGGATACTGCTGCCCTACTAGTTGGAATGTTACGGCGACACGTTGGAATGCTCCTTTCATAGCATATTGGGAACGTCAGTTACTCGTTGACAAAGAATAAAACTTGTCACATTGATGTCTAGAGCTTCAAAGTAATCCTTTCCAGGCGACCTCATCTGCTTTGTAATCGGATCACAATACCAAGGTTATCGGACCGGTCTATCGTATATCGTATATCGATAACACACACCTTTATAACATTATAAGATAAAACATTTAGACATGAGATAGTCACGTGTAATCAGGTAACTGAAGTTCGGATTCGAACCTAGGTTAACTCTGGTAAGTATAGGCAGAAGCCCAAAGTACTGGTAGCACTGTGTAAAATTAACAGTAATGTTTTTTCTCGTTACACTTAAAGTATCTTTACAACATTAGTACATATACATTTTTGTATTCAATTTGAACGTAACTGCCTATTAATGGAAGTATACACCCAGGTTTGATGGTGCTTAAACTGAAACAGACCAATAATGGTCAGTCGATGGTTATTTATTTCATACGGGTATCCCAGCAGCCTGGTTCTCGGGGTCTGCTGCGCTAACGTTTCGACACGAAGCGCAGCAGACTCCGGAAACCAGGCTAGTATCAAATGTGCTGTGGGGCTTAAGTTTGCTGTGTTTTCGGGACTATTTTCAGCCTTTAACGTTTTGATAACGTTTGTAATTGTTTAGTCAAAACCAATTACCTAGTCTATGCATAGCCTTTTGGCCGGAACTCTATTTCGGGGCTCTATTTCAGTAAGAAGGCCGTTTGCACGAACAAGAAATAACCATTGTACTTTAAGTGTGCGTCACGGACGCCGTGTATTTGAATGTCCGCGTGATGTATTTGTGAACCATTCAGTAGAAGTCAACGACGATGTTGTTGATGTAGACCATGTCATGAGATCATTTACTATCTAGATTAAAACATTTATGGCAATTCAACCCGCTTCTTTATCCTAGCATCATGTCAATGCTATTATGTTTACAACTACTCTTCACGAACATTTTACTGCGAACTCAGACGGTGAATGTTTGACCATTCCGACCTGAACAGTTGAAGTGGGGGAAACTGTATTACAGACACAAGTGTTTGCGACTGACGATCAAAGCCGGTTCTCTTTATACCAATGGTAAACCGTCTCCTGTGACTTCAGCTTGAAAATAGACCCTTCTCATTCTGAATTTCTCCTATTGATTTTGTGATTATATTATCTCCCTGAGCGGTATAGCCATTTACAAACTCAGAGAACAATTCGACAGAAACACAGAACTCGATAGGATATCCGCCATTGCTGCCTTAACAGGTGAACCATTACCGGAAGTGAACTTTTAGCACGTGCTTGACACGCAAATAATGATAGCCGCTAATTTCCTAAGTGTTCCTCCTTATTAGAGTAAAATAGCTGGTTAATTTTGTAAATATTCGGGTTCCTACAGTAATTGTTGCATATATATTTTTTTTTCCTTTCTAGGACCAAAGTAGGGTAAAAAACAGAAAGGGAAAATCATCTCCAGTATCGTTTGAATTACACAGAGAACATAATCTTTCATTTGTTTTAATTGACTCCATCCATACGTTAACTATTATTCTCACCGGAAACTTGATGATAGAGCTAATTAATTCACGTCACATGACTGGAATATTAAATTCATTCGGACAAAATACATTGTACACGGATAATAATGGCGATTAGATTGATATAATCCAAGAAATGTCAGTTATTTTCATGTCAAAATATACCAAGTCTTTTGTTGTTTGATAGTTTGAACCAAGCATTATTACCGAGACTGAAAATACATCTCGTCATCACATTCAGTCAGCATAGGGCTGTGGAGCATTAAGTGATTTAGGTGCTGAAATGCGGGTATTAGGATGCGTCTTTTTTCTCATGCTTCGCCATTGTACCGATGTTAACTACGCATCATGAATAAAACAGATCAGGAATGATTCTAACGACGCGGAATTTATTTCGAGTGTGGACCCATCAACCTTCAGAAATTGCTTTCGCCTCTTTCAATCTGCCAGCACATGTTGGTTTCTCGTAAATGTTCTATCGGCCGGAATTACAGAGAGCCCTGCGGTGTATGAGAGGTTATTCCCACTGCATGTATAGGAAGCGTTGTGCCCACTGCATGTACAGGAGGCGTTGTGCCCACTGCATGTATAGGAAGCGTTGTGCCCACTGCATGTACAGGAGGCGTTGTGCCCACTGCATGTACAGGAGGCGTTGTGCCCACTGCATGTACAGGAGGCGTTGTGCCCACTGCATGTACAGGAGGCGTTATTGCCCACTGCATGTGTAATAGGGCTTATTGCCCACTGCATGTACAGGAGGCGTTGTGCCCACTGCATGTGTAGGAGGTTTTGTGCCCACTGCATGTGCCTGCACAGGAGACGTTGTGCCCACTGTCTGTACAGGCGACGTTGTGCCCCACTGCATGTACAGGAGGCGTTGTGCTCACTGCATGTATAATGGGCGTTGTGCCCACTGTACGTACAGGAGGCGTTATTGCTCACTGCATGTACAGTAATAGGCTTTGTGCCCACTGCATGTACAGGAGACGTTGTGTCCACTGCATGTGTAATGAGGCGTTATTGCCCACCACTGCATGTACAGGAGACGTTGTGCCCACTGCATGTACAGGCGACGTTGTGCCCACTGCATGTACAGGAGGCGTTGTGCCCACTGTATGTGCCACAGGGGCTGCCCATGTACATGGGAATGCCCACTGCATGCGTTGTGCCCACTGCATGTACAGGAGTACAGGAGGCGTTGTGCTCACTGCATGTACAGGAGGCGTTGTGCCCACTGCATGTATAATAGGCGTTGTGTCCACTGCATGTACAGGAGGCGTTGTAGCCCACTGCATGTACAGGGAGACGCGAACACTGCATGTGTACAGGCGTGCCCACTGTGTGTCACTGCATGTACAGGAGGCGTTATTGTCACTGCATGTACAGGAGGCGTTGTGCCCACTGCATGTACAGGAGGCGTTTGCCCACTGCATGTCAGGCTGCATGTACAGGAGGCGTTGTGCCCACTGCATGTACAGGAGGCGTTGTGCCCACTGCATGTACAGGAGGCGTTGTGCCCACTGCATGTACAGGAGGCGTTGTGCCCACTGCATGTACAGGAGGCGTTGTGCTCACTGCATGTACAGGATATGAGAGGCGTTGCATGTGAGGCCCACTGCATGTATAGGAGGCGTTGTGCCCACTGCATGTACAGGAGGCGTTGTGCCACTCCCACTCTGCATGTACAGGAGGCGTTGTGCAGCCGCCACTGCATGTACAGGAGGCGCGTTATGTCAGCTGCATGTATAGGAGGCGTTGTGCCACTGCGCATTACAGGACTGCATGTACAGGAGGCGTTGTGCTCACTGCATGTACAGGAGGCGTTGTGCCCACTGCATGTACAGGAGGCGTTGTGCTCACTGCATGTACAGGAGGCGTTGTGCCCACTGCATGTACAGGAGGCGTTGTGCCCACTGCATGTACAGGAGGCGTTGTGCCCACTGTCTGTACATGGGGCGTTGTGCCCACTATATATACAGGAGGCGTTGTGTCCACAGTATTTATAGGAAACGTTGTGCCCACTGTATGTACAGGCGTTGTGCCCACTGCATGTGTAATAGGTGTTGTGCCCACTGCATGTATAATAAGCGTTGTGCCCACTGCATCTACAGAAGGCGTTGTTCTCACTGCATTTATAGGAGGCATTGTTCCCACTGCATGTACAGAAGCGTTGTGCCCACTTCGTATATTGGTGGCGTTTGTGCCCAGAGCATGTTTAGAGGGTTCCGGCATATATTGCGGCGTTGGTATAACTGCATGTATTTGGACGTTTTGGGGTGTTCAGATGTCTGCAAGTATTAGAGATATGGGATGACTGCATTATTGGGACATTAAGATAACTACATGTACATGTTTTTGGGCGTTGGGATGACTGCAAGTGTTTGACGACTGAATGTATAGGGACGATGGAATGACTGCATGTATTGGGGCGTAAGAATTTCTGCATGTATTTGGGTGTTGGGGCGACTGCACGTATAGGGGCGTAGCGATAACTGCTTGTATTAGGACGTAGAGACGAATGCATGTATTGGGGCGTTGGGAGGACCGTATGTTTTGGGGCGTGGGGATAACTGCATGTATTTTGGACGTATAAGACGTCACGTAAACACTGGAGGTTCACAATAGGAGCTGTTCTCACACTGGAAGTCGGAAGCTAATCCCAAACGACCACAGAACGAGATTTTTCCACTTTCTCTGGCACGCTGTACTCGAAAATATGAAATCGATGTCCGTTCCGAGGTGCGAACACTTGCAGTTGGCTGTCACTGGGGAATCGCACAATCAACGAAGCTGAGAGGACTATCTGACTTCTTTGTTGGTGGAACATATCAAAATCACAACTCCTGCCGTTTCGCTGATAATATCCTTACTTGGAGCGTATACAATATGCATATTGATGGAATTTGATTCCGCGTTTGAAGGAATATTGGCTCGGTTAATCTAAAATATCAATATATAAATGTCAAATCCAATTTCAAGAATCCTGTTTCGTTTAACTTTTTGTGATTTCGTTAGAACAATGATATTATTTTCTAAGGAAAGCATTTGTGTCTTATCAGCATCATTGTAAACAAGCCAAATTTATGCAAAACTTATAAATCACCACCAAAAGAAATCGTTCACAAGATTTACGATGGAATATGTGATCATCTGCACACTTCTGAATGCTACCCGAGAAGATCCGGGTTAGAATTGGTCTTCAGCAACCTATGCTTGTCGTAGGACGCGACTAACGGGATCGGGTGGTCAGGTTCGCTGACTTGGTTGACACGTGTCACAGTATCCCAGTTGCGTTGAGCGATGTTCATGACGTCAATCACTGGTTTGTCTGGTCCAGACTCGATTATTTACAGACCGCAGACATATAGATGGGATATCGCTGAGTGCGGCGTTAAACAACAACAAAAACATTTCTGAATGCACCAGGCAGATCCGCCATTATGTCAGCAGTCGATAGCCGAAGAACAGACATTGGGAATCGAACCCGATCCAGAGGAACCCATCAACTACTGGGATCTCAAACCCAGCACAGCGACAGTCTTGATTCTATCCGAATTCCTATCACGCGTGTATCTGTGTAGGAGACTGAGATGAGACCTCTCCATCAACTTGCAGTTCCCGGACAATGGGTAATCTCCGGTAGGGAGGCTGCTGCTGCAGATTAAAGTGACAGTGGGGAGATCGATAGCGAAGACTGTCTGGTGGGGAACAGACATGATGGAAACCAGACGCATGTTACATCACAGACCATGTCTTCACTGCCCGGGGCATGGTGGGGTGAGGGAGCTTGTTGTCTCAACCTTCCCCGGATTCAATGTGCTGAAAGGCATCTCTGGGGCATGCAATCGTACGATGATATTGTGTTCGAATCCCAGTTTGGGCCTGCCGGAGGTTAGTAGTGTGAAGTCATGTGAGACGTTAGTCGTGTGAAGTCGTGACGGTCGTTAACTGTGTTCGAATCCCAGTTTGGGCCTGTCGGATGTGAGAGACGTTAGTCGTGTGAAGTCGTGACGGTCGTTAACTGTGTTCGAATCCCAGTTTGGGCCTGCCGGAGGTTAGTAGTGTGAAGTCATGTGAGACGTTAGTCGTGTGAAGTCATGACGGTCGTTAACTGTGTTCGAATCCCAGTTTGGGCCTGCCGGAGGTTAGTAGTGTGAAGTCATGTGAGACGTTAGTCGTGTGAAGTCATGACGGTCGTTAGTTGTGTTCGAATCCCAGTTTGGGCCTGCCGGAGGTTAGTAGTGTGAAGTCATGTGAGACGTTAGTCGTGTGAAGTCATGACGGTCGTTAGTCGTGTTCGAATCCCAGTTTGGGCCTGCCGGAGGTTAGTAGTGTGACGTCATGTGAGACGTTAGTCGTGTGAAGTCATGACGGTCGTTAGTCGTGTTCGAATCCCAGTTTGGGCCTGCCGGAGGTTAGTAGTGTGAAGTCATGTGAGACGTTAGTCGTGTGAAGTCACGACGGTTAGCTGTGTTCGAATCCCAGTTTGGGCCTGCCGGAGGTTAGTAGTGTGACGTCATGTGAGACGTTAGTCGTGTGAAGTCATGACGGTCGTTAGTCGTGTTCGAATCCCAGTTTGGGCCTGCCGGAGGTTAGTAGTGTGAAGTCATGTGAGACGTTAGTCGTGTGAAGTCATGACGGTCGTTAGCTGTGTTCGAATCCCAGTTTGGGCCTGCCGGAGGTTAGTAGTGTGACGTCATGTGAGACGTTAGTCGTGTGAAGTCATGACGGTCGTTAGTTGTGTTCGAATCCCAGTTTGGGCCTGCCGGAGGTTAGTAGTGTGAAGTCATGTGAGACGTTAGTCGTGTGAAGTCATGACGGTTGTTAGCTGTGTTCGAATCCCAGTTTGGGCCTGCCGGAGGTTAGTAGTGTGACGTCATGTGAGACGTTAGTCGTGTGAAGTCGTGACGGTCGTTAGTTGTGTTCGAATCCCAGTTTGGGCCTGCCGGAGGTTAGTAGTGTGAAGTCATGACATTAGTCAGTCGTTAGTTGTGTTCGACGGTCGTTAGTTGTGTTCGAATCTCAGTTTGGACCTGCCGGACGTTAGTAGAGTGAAGTCATGGCGTTCTGTTAGTTGTGTTCGAATCCCAAATTGGTTGTAACGACACAACGAGCATTAGTCGTGTGAAACCCATGACGGACGTTATTTGTATGACATTCCCATCTAATTCCGCCTTCACGGAAGTTAGAATTGTGAAGTCACGCCGAACAGTAATCATGAAATCGTGACAGGCAACAGTCGTACAATCATGACGGTATTGTAGTGTTCAGCCATAACGGAACTCACGTGACGTCACGTACACATGGCCATCAGGTGCTAAGCTCTTCAGCCTTGTACTATGTGGTAAACATCAGATGAATGTAGATCAATACTTCTGCAAACAACACATCATAAAATCGTCACGGATAATATCCCTATAAAAACAATATCCGCAACTTGATACAAGTACTATAAACCCTACAGTTGGTAAATGAAACATAATTATAGCTTCTGGCTCATTTAGCCGGCTCCGTCGCCACAAATCCTAAAAGCTTTAATAACAAGAAATACATAATTAATGTAAATAATTGAATAATTCATAGAAACCGTTTCATATGAAATGATAATGTTCTCAATATGCCAGGGTTTGGGTGAACAAAAACAGGACCTATACACAATACTTTCTTCTCATCACATCAAGCAGCCATTGTCTTGGAAATCTTACGATATGACATTTAGATAATAGCAGCTGACATTTGCAACATACCTAGTTTCGTAGACTGCGATCGAATAAATGAATTGTTCGACTAAACAAGTCGTTATGTTAATATAAAACTTTATCATATGTCTACAATTACGCAAGGAACAACATACATTTGCATTCTTCTGTGTATCTGAGTGAATAGGTTGGATCTGCAGAAAAAATAAAATGTAAACACAAGAAAATAATGACTCTCGATTCCATCCAGCGCAGAGTGTGTGAGTGAATCGGGTTTTACGCCGCTTTTAGCAATATGTCAGCAATATCAAGGCGGGGACACGAGAAATTGGCTTCACGAATTGTACCCATGTGGGAATCGAACCGGACCGTCGGCGTTACTAGCGACGCTTTAACCACTAGGCTACCCCACATGGGTGCTGAAGGCAGAATATACGAGAAAGGCACGAGAATGGATCAATGAAAATTAGTGCTGATACCATTATGATATACTGTCAGTATCTGTGTTAATCAGCAAAACTGTTGTATAGGATCTACTAAAATTGTGCTAAAGAATAATGACCTATGGTAGTGATGTTTTACGCTTTACTCTTTACCAGAAATGTGTATGAAAAGACGAAATTTTGTTGATAAGTATAGCTTTGGTAGGTGAGTGAGTGCGTTAGTGCATGAGAGAGTGAGTGAGTGAGTGAGAGTGAGTGAGTGGTAAAGCGTTCGCTAGTCACGACGGAGATCCGGGTTTGATTCCCCACATGTGTACAATATGTAAAGCCCATTTCTGGTGTCCCCCAACGTGATAGTATTGGGATATTGCTAAAAGCGGCTTAAAACTAAATTCGCTTAACCACATTCACCCTTTTCCGTGAATAAATGCAAATGTACCGATGTGGAGCTAAACAGCATTCATTCACTCACACTGCGTCACAACCACCCACTTACTTAACCAGCAATACACGTTTCTTGTCTGACCGTGTAAACAAAACTATCACCATACCTAATGACCTCCAAACACGAACATGACCTAAAAGATAATTAGTTCCTTAGAAAAAGCAGTATCCAATGGTCGTCTGGCGGTCATTATGTGTGTCTTCTGGTAACAGTAAAATGTCAACAACCACGCAATGCCCAGGTGTATACTAAATCTACGGTCTAATCAAAGCTGATCTTGTATTTTATTGACACGGGACATGTCTTAACAGACCACAGCTCAACCTACTTCCATGCCGTGATTCCTGCACATTAGTTTGACCAAACACGATGCCAACCATTTCCTTTTGATAGGCATTCCCGCCTCTTGCTCAAACTTACAGTTCTTTGAGAGGCATTTTAGATTTTGCAAATTGTTGTATCACTTGCTTGATAACGGTGTTAAGTACCTACACCGAAACGTCGCACTCATTGCTATAAAGAAGTTGACTATCCATAAAATTAGTTTTCCCTCACACTTATATACAAGATACAAGGTCGGAGACGGTGCAGGCCGGAACACCTGGTGGTACCGATTTCTTGGTGTCATCTTGAATTATTGTTTCAAATGATTTTACGAACACCGGAAATGATCACTGTCAAATCAGTATTTTACGAACACATGGTCGTCACTATCAAATCAGGAGTTCCCAAACACCTGAGGGCATCACTTTCATTGTTGGAATTCTCGAACACCTGACATTCGCTTTTGCTGGATGTTGGAAAAAGCCTGAATCTTTAAAATAATTAATTTTTTATCCAATTTAATTTCAAACGACCCTTATAACTTTCTAATTCGATAACTTAATGCTTCATCAGCAGAAAATATTTATACATCCCAACCCTTTCATTACGGTCAGTGTTCTACTCACCTGAGTCTGGTGCCATTCACAAACAGCCATGTATTTAGGTGTAAAGAGATCGCACTGTGTAACACATATAATCATGGCCTATAATCGCATTTATTGATTACCACATCAGAGAAATGCCGAAACAAATACTGGGAGCGATGCTGATTACTGAACGAGGAGGAACTCGAGCTGATGATAATTATCCGTATTTACCTGACCAATCTGAAACCGTATCCCCAAGCCACTCCAGCGATTGGGAACGGACGTGGCAAGAGTATGGTAGAGCTTGGCAATACAAGAAATACTTAGTGCATTTATCCCCTTTGTCCATTATCAAGTAACGCACTTACAAAACCAAGATCTGTTGATAACGGCAGTCCTTTCTGTCTATATCAACTACCATGGTAAGAGTAACGGTTGATTGAACTACTGAATGCTGTTGTTTATGGTTGGATGGCAAAGCATCAATGCCAGTTCAAAATATCGTTGGCTGCTGATCGATACGCCATTAGAATATCGATCGTTTTGGTATATTTACCGAAATAGAACAAATGACAGTCGTGTTTTAAATATTACAATTGAATTTAAAATAAAAATGTCAGAACACAAATGTCGTGTTCACATCTCAACTGCACAAATTGTACTTCCGGGTATGGGGCGGTTGGGTAGCCTAGTGGGTAAAGCGTTCGATCGTCACGCCGAAGACCCGGGTTCGATTCCCCACATGGGTACAATGTGTGAAGCCCGTTTCTGGGCCGTCCCCCGCCGTGATATTGCTGGAATATTGTTAAAAGCGGCGTAAAAACTAAACTCACTCACTCACTCACTATATCGCAGCAGTCTTCTGTAATGTTTATGGTTGACGTGAGGAGGACATTTCCAAATTTGACGCATTTGTGACTTGAATTATATCCAGTACAATTCACTATTTCACTTGTACCATTAACTTGTATTTGTATGTGTTTGTGGGGCACGAAATTGATTCTCATTCTCATGATACAATCGGAATCGTACAAGCGTACAGTGGTATCTGCTTTAAGTGGAGAGGTCTTGAATATAGGTGGGGTAACCTAGTGGTTAAAGCGTCCGCTAGCACGCCGAAGACCCGGGTTCGATTCCCCATATGGGTACAGTGTGTGAAGCCCATTTCTGGTGTCCCGCGCCGTGTTATTGCTGGAATATTGCTAAAAGCGCGTAAAACCAAACTCAGTATGAATATAGGAAGGGTTTTGAGGCTTTCATTTAATCATCATATTATCATGGGACCCTCTATTATCGTGGTAGTTAATGTTGCCGCCATCGGGATTATGAACGGCTACTGACATTTAGCATTTTATATATATTTTCAGTTGACTGATGTTTAATCTTCATTTCTGTCACAAATAATGTGACACATGGTCGCAACTCGTTTAATACCATTGCGGCAATTCCGATTGTCTCGTTTGACCCCGGAAATTGAAGCAACTCTCTATTATCCCGGTATTGGTATTTTCTTACTATTGCACGCGGTACAAGCAGATGACACTGTGAAACGTTTACTAAGACAAGAAATGAATCTAAATAGTTTGATCATTAAAAATATTTAGGAATTTCATTCACATTAGTAATATCATCATGTTTTTTAACCCAAACATCTGAAACTTCTATTCATTTGGATACAAGGTAACAATAACGTTACAAAATATTGTTTTTCCGCCTTAAAACGTACCATACAAGCTGCTGCCGTGTGTAGAGTGAAGTTGCATAATACGTCAGTTCCGTGTTACATTTTTAGCAAGGAAAATATGCAAATGACCTTATAGTTGTCGCAGGATTACTCTTGACGAAGTAAGTTTTGATTCATGCTAGATGTAATGGCAATAGGGGTCATACTAGTTTCAAAATGTTCTAGAACTTACTGAAAAGATGAATGCTTTAATATTTCTACGATTAGACATAACATTCAAATGAAATAAATGACTTTTTCAAGAGCGATGAATATATATTACGTATTTGCATATGAAAACAGCCGATGCGGGGCGTGGTGTTTCTGCTTTCCCGATGTTTTCGCGTGACGCGATAATAGAGAGTCCCAGTATATTATTATTAAAATACAATAGCCACAATTTATTGTGATATCGTAAATTAATTTCAACATTCAGATTGACAGCCTTATGAAATTCTTTCAGATCGGTACTTCAAATGTCTATTTAAACAACCTCGTCTTCGCCAATATAGCTTTTAGACTACCCTACATTACAACTTCCGGATCTAGACCGGAAGTGGGCAACACAGATCCTCTTCAACCATTGGACGCCGTTTTATGGCACCTCGGTGTCGGGACAGCGCCTTGACTGGACAGCACAGATCCTCTTCAACCATTGGACGCCATTTTATGGCACCTCGGTGTCGGGACAGCGCCTTGACTGGACAGCGCCTTGACTGGACAACACAGATCCTCTTCAACCATTGACGCCATTTTATGGCACCTCGGTGTCGGACAGCCATTTTATGGCACCTCGGACTGTCGCACAGATCCTCTTCAACCAACGCCACCTCGGTGCGACTGACAACACAGATCCTCTTCAACCATTGGACGCCATTTTATGGCACCTCGGTGTCGGAACAGCTCCTTGACTGGACAACACATATCCTCTTCAACCACAGATCCTCTTCAACCATTGGACGCCATTTTATGGCACCTCGGTGTCGGAACAGCGCCTTGTCTGGACAACACAGATCCCTTCAACCATTCAACATTTTTGGACCTCGGTGTCGGGACATTTGACTTATGGCAACCATTGGACGCCGTGTCGGAACAGCGACAGCCTTTGACTGGACAGCACAGATCCTCTTCATCCTTGGTGTCGGGACAGCGCCTTGACTGGACAGCACAGATCCTCTTCAACCATTGGACGCCATTTTATGGCACCTCGGTGTCGGGACAGCGCCTTGACTGGACAGCACAGATCCTCTTCAACCATTGGACGCCATTTTATGGCACCTCGGTGTCGGAACAGCGCCTTGACTGGACAACACAGATCCTCTTGCCTTGGCATTGGACGCCGATTTTATGGCACCTCCGTGTCGGGACAGCGCCTTGACTGGGCAGCACAGATCCTCTTCAACCATTGGACGCCATTTTATGGCACCTCGGTGTCGGAACAGCTCCTTGACTGGACAACACAGATCCTCTTCAACCATTGGACGCCATTTTATGGCACCTCGGTGTCGGAACAGCTCCTTGACTGGACAACACAGATCCTCTTCAACCATTGGACGCCATTTTATGGCACCTCGGTGTCGGAACAGCTCCTTGTCTGTGTCCAGTATTTTCCCTCTAGTCTCTGGAATAATGCATGAGACTGGGATAGGGATTTGAATCTCTGAATTACTTGCATCCCCACTGCTATCCTCTGAGAACACTCCCTAGGGACCGCAGAGGGCGAGGATATGGCTCTGTTACTCATCCCCAGAACACATCTCCTTATTGTTTCGCTGTCCCCAGAAACAAGCATAGCGATCGAGTCGGACACAAATTAGCGACAGTGATGGAGTACTGCTTGTATGGAAAGTGACCGGGGTTATCAAATTATCCATTACGGCAGCGAAGATGGATCGCTGGTAATACATTTAGAGAATCTCTCATTCTGTGATACAGCAGCCCCTGGCTTGCTGCATTGCCTGCGCCTGGTAACAACCCCAGAGGGTCTAAAACAGGAGTTTTTCCACATGCATGTCAAGTTGTGTGTCTGTAAACATTAACAAGATTAGTTAAACCCTTAACCTCATTGTGCGTGGTATGTGCACGAAGCCCCAAGAGGAACATTAAAATGTGGAACGTGTTATTATTTTGTTCCCATGAGGTATTATTTCGTTTCGTTTTATTCCCACAAAAAGAAAGGCTATATTGACTGACTGACTGAGTTTGGTTTTACGCCGCTTTTAGCAATATTCCTGCAACATCACGGCGGGGGACACCAGAAATGGGCTTCACACATTGTACCCATGTGGGGATTCGAACCCGGGTCTATGGCGTGACGAGCCAACGCTTTAACCACTAGGCTACCCCACCGCCCCAAGGCTATATTGAGGTGAAGGGACATCTTGAAGTATCAGTGCAGACAACTAATATTACTAATTTGAATGGTCATTCGTTGTATTGCTCAGTGTCTAATACTAATATGAATTGCAATCAACGATATGTATGTCACTACATTTGACTACAAAATGTGCTTCGTGTGTGCATCATTCCAACAGTTAAGGGCGGTGGGGTAGCCTAGTGGTTAAAGTGTTCGCTCCTCACGCCAAAACCCGGGTTCGATTCCCCACATAGGTACAGATTAGTTGTATGACATGAGTGAGATAGGGAAGGACTTTATATTTCGGATTTCACAATCATTTTAATCGGTGACAATTTCTTAAAGAATGTTATCTACTGCGGCAGACTGAATTTGTGGTGTGAGTGAGTGAGTGAGTATCGGTTTAGAATATTGCTAAAAGTGGCGTAAAACGAAACTCACTCACTCACTCCAACATTAAAGCAGGACTACAGCAATACAAGCAACACACACTAACTCTCTTATAAAACTGTGGGAGTGACGGGTGCTACCGGTAACGCAGGACGTGGTTACCTTTTCGTGAACACCCGGTGTCATCGTACTTTCAATTTTCCGCATGACAGAGTTCAACATGCCAATTATATTACCGTTTCGATTCAGAACCAAGACGTGAATGTATTTTGTCAACTCTGTGGGATCCAATCTGCGTATGAAGACGTCAAAGCCATTTCAGAGACCATCTGCCGGGCCGGCGTATGGCGTCCTCGTCGATCCAATATAGTCCGCATTCTATAACTTCAGCCATGACTTGGCGTAATTAGACGATTTTGACAAATGTGATTCTGGCATGAGGTATTAAATATCCTGATGATATAGTTAGTTGAATTAACGGAAATGGCAAATGTATTTTAACACCTTGGATTTTATTTCTTTCGGAGGAAATGGAAGTTAACTCAATCATCTTATTTTTTATAAATGACATTTTCTTTAAGAATGCTATCTACTACGGCAAAACAGAGTTGGTTAATTTGGAATTTTTTTGTATTTTGTTTATTTCATGTGTGTGTTGGGTGGGGATGGTGGGGAAGCTATGGGCGCACGCGTGCGTGCGTTCTTGTGTGTGTGTGTGTGTGCGTATTTTTATTGATATCTTAGAATTAAGTTAACATGTAACTTGATGGATGCATTCAGAATACTGCTGAAAGGACAACTGATTGTTCATATGGCAGCAATTGGAAGACCTGGACTGACAGATCGACTATAGCCATGAAAATATAAGGAGGCCCTTAAATCATTTTCCCTCTCTTGGGCGGTGAGGTAGCCTAGTGGTTAAAGCGTTCGCTCATCACGCCGAAAGTCAAAGATCGATTCCCCACATGGGTACAACATGTGAAGCTCATTTCTGGTGTCCCCCGGCGTGGTATTGCTCTAACATTGCTAAAAGCGGCGTAAAACAATACTCATTCAATCAATCATCACTCAACTAACGTAGACATGTGTTCGTAAGTGTGAATGTTGTTTTATGCCGATATCGGTTCTAGCATATCTGCGTGTCGATCACGACCGCCTCTAACTAATCGAGTCTCGACCAGGCAAGTAAATGCTTCATTCTTCGCGGGTTCTACTGACACATAATCACCCAGGCCACACATCTTCACCACCTGCTCCCTACTTTACTTCATTCCCACGTATAGCGGGAGTAATGTCCGCCCATTGTGTCCCGAAATCAACAAAATGAGATTACCGGTGAGAAATTATCCTTGATAAATCCTACTAATTAAATGTTCCCACATTTATACTGGCCCAGTTCTGTAAAGCAAACTATCGGGCAAAATTATTTACACTTTTGAAATTTGAATTTGGCCAACAAAAATACCTGTGTTATCAAACTGAAAACAAAACAAAACTCAACCATGATACATGTATCAAATACACAGATTCACCATAAATTACCAATTTCTTGTTTATATCATTTCTAACCACAATGAAACACATTTGCATTCCTTCCTCTATCTGGCACTTTTAGTTCACCAGACTAAACCCGTTGGAGTGAGTGAGTGAGTTTAGTTTTACGCCGCACTCTGCAATATTCCAGCTAAATAATCAAGTCTGAAACCCGTTGGAAATAAACACGGAATTTCTGTATCAAAAGCAAACACTTTAACAACTAGGCTATCCATTTGTCAAAATGCGAAAAGAGGACTGCACAAAACGAAACGAAAATGGAGATCACGTGTCCAATACAAATAAACTATAAATGAACCTGCCAATGACGTTATAATCCCAGCTTCCAAAATACACTACAGTCCGTGCTGATGATGTCGTAATATGCTCCTGCAGCCGTAAACAGCATCCCCTCACTCACTGATGAACACCACTACACGGCATCCATCCAGCACATCAGCTGCCATGTATCCTTTCATTGATCACGGAGCCAGATACTCCCTCAGCCTTCATCCCTTCGATCTCATGACTGGGAAGCAATTAAGTCCCTCCTCAAGGAGCGGGTAAGTCCATCACGGTATTACTGATAACCCGGCGAGTCCCTCGGACACTGAACACTGAGCAAACACATCGTTATATTGGCTCAATAAAGATTATTTGAACACCGAAAATCTATACAGGCTCAACACATGAAAACACATGTTATTGAAGGGTTCCAATAGAGGTGATGCTTGTCAGCAACTCTGTTGCGGATTGGGGGATCAGTGCAAATAGTGAAGAATTCAAGGACAGTAAGGCGCTTTGACTGGGTGATAGATGCAGTGTGTCTGTAATTGATGCAGTGAATGTGTAAGCATGGTGTATATTCATGCAGTGTGTCTGTAATTGATGCAGTGTGACTGTAACTGATGCAGTATCTCTGTAATTGATAGTGTTTCTTTAATTGATGCATTGCGTCTGTTATTGATGCAGTGTGTCTGTAATTGATGCAGTGTGTCTGTACTTGATGCAGTGTGTCTGTACTTGATGCAGAGTGTCTGTACTTGATGCAGTGTGTCTGTACTTGATGCAGTGTGTCTGTACTTGATGCAGTGTATCTGTATCAGACATACTGCATCAATTACAGACACACTGCATCAATACAGATACACTGCATGAATACTACAATGACTATACATTCACTGCATCAATTACACATTCTGCATCAATCATGATACAGTGTGTCTGTACTTGATGCAGTGTGTCACACTTGATGCAGTGTATCTGTACTTGATGCAGTGTTCTGTACTTGATGCAGTGTGTCTGTACTTGATGCAGTGTGTCTGTACTTGATGCAGTGTTCTGTGATGCAGTGTATCTGTGATTGATGCAGTGTCTGTACTTGATGCAGTGTTCTGCACTTGATGCAGTGTGTCTGTACTTGATGCAGTGTTCTGTACTTGATGCAGTGTATCTGTGATTGATGCAGTGTAACTGTAATTGATGCAGTGTATCTGTAATTGATGCAGTGAATGTGTTAGTCATTGTGTATATTCATGCAGTGTATCTGTAATTGATGCAGTGTGTCTGTACTTGATGCAGTGTGTCTGTACTTGATGCAGTGTATCTGTGATTGATGCAGTGTGTCTGTACTTGATGCAGTGTGTCTGTACTTGATGCAGTGTGTCTGTACTTGATGCAGTGTTCTGTACTTGATGCAGTGTGTCTGTAATTGATGCAGTGTGTCTGTACTTGATGCAGTGTTCTGTACTTGATGCAGTGTAACTGTAATTGATGCTGTGTGTCTGTAATTGATGCAGTGTATCTGTAATTGATGCAGTGTGTCTGTACTTGATGCAGTGTGTCTGTACTTGATGCAGTGTGTCTGTACTTGATGCAGTGTTCTGAACTTGATGCAGTGTAACTGTAATTGATGCAGTGTATCTGTAATTGATGCAGTGAATGTGTTAGTCATTGTGTATATTCATGCAGTGTATCTGTAATTGATGCAGTGTGTCTGTAATTGATGCAGTGTGGCTATTTTTCATGCAGTGTCTGTATTGGTGAAGTGTGTTTGTTCTTGATGTAATGTATCTGTACTGATGTAATGTATCTGTACTGATGCAGTGTGTCTGCTTTTGGTACAGGGTGTCTGTTTTTATGCAGTGTGTCTGTTCTTAATGCAGTGTGCCTGTTAATGATTCTGTTATTTGTTTTGGAAGCAGGGTGCCCGTTACTGATGCAGTTTATATGTTAATGATGCAGTGTGGTATTGTTGCAATTTGTTTGTTATTATAATGTGTATCTGTTACTGATGCTGACTGTTTATGGGTTACTGATGCATTGTGTCTGTTATTGATGCAGTGTAGAAAACATTGATGCAGTGTACCTGTTATGGATGTAGTGAATCTGTTAGGGATGCAGTGTATCTGTTATGGAGGGATGCAGTGTAACTGTTATGGATGCAGTGTGTTTGTTATGGATACAGTGTTACGATGTTACGGTATGAATATACCATATCTTGGTAGAAGTGTAATATATGTGATATCGATCCAGTTCGCCTGTTACAGATGCAGTATATCTGCATCAATGCAGTACATATGTTCTTGATGCACCATATACTATTTTTGTTATTTCTTTCGGCTATGTAATTGATACAGAATATATCTCATTATGCATTTTTTCTAACCTTTAGATTCTATCCGTAATTGAAACAACATGCAAGACACTGAGGCAGTATATTATCCAAATGATTCAGATTAAACACATGCAGTATGTACTTGAAGGTATTGTTATATTACATGTAGTGTCTGTAATTAATGCAGTGTTTATGCAAAAGATCTTGTTGATAAACATGTTATCTGTATTGGGATATTGATGTAAGACTGTAATAGGGTCATGTTGTTGGTACTACACTTATCAGTATGTATTGAATATGTATTGTTATCGATCTTCATGTATGAAGGCCCGGGTTAGAATATTGATCTTCAGTAACCCATGCTTGTCGTAAGAGGCGACTAACGGGATCGGGTGGTCAGGCTCGCTGACTTGGTTGACACATGTCATCGTATAATCCCAATTGCGTAGAACGATGCTCGTGATGTTGACCACTGTATTATCTGGTCCAGACTCGATTATTTACAGACCGCCGCCATATAGCTGGAATATTGCTGATTGCGGCGTAAAACTAAACTCACTCACTCACTCACTCACTGATCTATGACTGAGTCGCTGCATGTTAGAAATACACGTAAGCAGTATGCATTGTACTGTTAAAATGGAATGCTATCTGTATGATACCCTTGATAAATGGCAGTGAGTGGGTGAGTGAGTGCTGGCATAACACTGTATCAATATGATTTGTATTACTGATAAAATATGTTATCTGTATGGTATCACTGGCGCATGTGGACATGGTGCTGTGGTAAAAGTCAATTGGACAAACAAATATTCCACCTCTTCTTACGAAAACGCGTTGGAGTTTCAAGGTGTCCACTTCGCCATTTATAAAACATCCTCCTTTCAAAAGGTGACGTCCGTGTTGCTTTCCCTGATTCTTTGCTTTAATTATGTAGAAAGAGCAAAGTTTAACTTCATACCAGACTAATTTCTTCCTTCCTTCCTTCCTTCTTTCCTTCCTTCCTTCCTTCCTTCCTTCCTTCCTTTCTTCTTTCTTCCTTCCTTCCTTCTTTTCCTTCCTTCCTTCTTCCTTCCTTCCTTCCTTCCTTCCTTCCTTTCCTTCCTTCCCTTCCTTCCTTCCTTCCTTCCTTCCTTCCTTCCTTCCTTCCTTCCTTCCTTCCTTCCTTCCTTCCTTTCTTCCTTCCTTCATTTCCTTCCTTCCTTCCTTCCTTCCTTCTTCCTTCCTTCCTTCCTTCCTTCTTCTTCCTTCCTTCCTTCCTTCCTTCCTTCCTTCCTTCCTTCATTCCTCTTCCTTTCCCTTCCTTCCTTTCCTTCCTTCCTTCCTTCCTTTTCTTCCTTCCTTCCTTCCTTCCTTCCTTCTTCCTTCCTTCTTCTTCCTTCCTTCCTTCCTTCTTCATTTTCTTTCTTTCTTCTTTCATTCATTTCTTTCATTCATTTTCTTCCTTCCTTCTTCCTTCCTTCCTTCGTCTTCGTTAAAGCTTGTCATCAAGAATACCAAACAGCCAGTCTATGTTTCCTCTCTCTGAGTACATTTGCTGGTTTGCACACACCTCTCTTCTACTACGTTGTAGGCACTGTCTGTCGAACAGTATCTTTACGTGTTGTAAGGAGGTGGCCAGTGTCGGAGTGACCGCCAAGTAGTAGCCTGTACATTCACGCTATCCTCGTGGTCCTGCTCACGTGCCACGTGGAGATTGAGAGGGATGCAGTATCAGACATGCACTGGAATGTCTTGGTACCGTTAGGTAACTAGAGTGAAGAGTTCATTGTTACATTGCAAAGGTACTGTCTGCAACAAATATTATTGCATTAATAATAAAACAAAACACATGTGAATGTCAGTTGAACTCATGTAATGAAACACATTCCACCTCCATGACAGTTTAGTCTGTAAGACAGTCAACACTTGTGCATCAACGACTTCAGCGCCCATACATGCTGGCAAATCTATCAACAAACATGACAGTTTAGTCTGCAAGACAGTCAACACTTGTGCATCAACGACTTCATCGCCCATAACTGATGGCAACACTATCAACAAACATGACACTTTAGTCTGCAAGACAGTCAACACTTGTGCATCAACGACTTCATCGCCCATAACTGCTGGCAAAACTATCAACAAACATGACAGTTTAGTCTGTAAGACAGTCAACACTTGTGCATCAACGACTTCATCGCCCATAACTGCTGGCAAAACTATCAACAAACATGACAGTTTAGTCTGTAAAACAGTCAACACTTGTGCATCAACGACTTCATCGCCCATACCTGCTGGCAACACTATCAACAAACATGACAGTTTAATCTTCAAGACAGTCGCCATCTGTTCATTAACGACCGCCCATGAATGCAGACAAAACTATCAACAAACATGACAGTTTAGTCTGCAAGACTGTCAACACTTGTACATTCACGAATTCACCACCCATGAATGCTGACAAAATAGCAACCAATCATGACAGTTTAGTCTGTAAGACAGTCAACACTTGTACATTCACGAATTTACCACCCATGAATGCTGACAAAATAGCAACAATCATGACAGTTTAGTCTGTAAGACTGTCAACACTTGTACATTCACGAATTCACCGCCCATGAATGCTGACAAAATAGCAACAATCATGGCAGTTTAGTCTGTAAGACAGTCAACACTGTACATTAACGAATTCACCACCCATGAATGCTGACAAAACAGCAACAATCATGACAGTTTAGTCTGTATTAATGACGAAGATGTTTCCTTGACATTCACGACATGCACCAAAATGAATACTGACAAAACTACCAACAACCAAGACAGTTTAGTCTGCACGACATTCAACACTTGTTAATTCAATACATGCACTACCCACAAATAAACAAAACGCTACCAACAATCAAGACAGTTTAGTCTGTACGACATTCAACACTTGTTAATTCACGACATGCACTACCCACAAATACTGACAAAACTACCAACAACCAAGACAGTTTAGTCTGCACGACATTCAACACTTGTTAATTCACGACATGCACTACCCACAAATACTGACAAAACTACCAACAACCAAGACAGTTTAGTCTGCACGACATTCAACACTTGTTAATTCACGACATACTACCCACAAATACTGACAAAACTACCAAGAAGTTTAATCTGCTGACAGACAGTTTAGTCTGCCACGACTGACTGTCAACACTTGTTAATTCACGAATTCACCACCCATGAATGCTGACAAAATAGCAACAATCATGACAGTTTAGTCTGTAAGACTGTCAACACTTGTTAATTCACGAATTCACCACCCATGAATGCTGACAAAATAGCAACAATCATGACAGTTTAGTCTGTAAGACTGTCAACACTTGTTAATTCACGAATTCACCACCCATGAATGCTGACAAAATAGCAACAATCATGACAGCTTAGTCAGCAAGACAGTCAACACTTGTACATTCACGAATTCACCACCCATGAATGCTGACAAAATAGCAACCAATCATGACAGTTTAGTCTGCAAGACAGTCAACACTTGTACATTCACGAATTCACCACCCATGAATGCTGACAAAATAGCAACAATCATGACAGTTTAGTCTGTAAGACAGTCAACACTGTACATTCACGAATTCACCACCCATGAATGCTGACAAAACAGCAACAATAGCAACAATCATGACAGTTTAGTCTGCAAGACAGTCAACACTGTACATTAACGAATTCACCACCCATGAATGCTGACAAAACAGCAACAATCATGACAGTTTAGTCTGTATTAATGACGAAGATGTTTCCTTGACATTCACGACATGCACCAAAATGAATACTGACAAAACTACCAACAACCAAGACAGTTTAGTCTGCACGACATTCAACACTTGTTAATTCACGACATGCACTACCCACAAATACTGACAAAACTACCAACAATCAAGACAGTTTAGTCTGCACGACATTCAACACTTGTTAATTCACGACATGCACTACCCACAAATACTGACAAAACTACCAACAACCAAGACAGTTTAGTCTGCACGACATTCAACACTTGTTAATTCACGACATGCACTACCCACAAATACTGACAAAACTACCAACAACCAAGACAGTTTAGTCTGCACGACATTCAACACTTGTTAATTCACGACATGCACTACCCACAAATACTGACAAAACTACCAACAACCAAGACAGTTTAGTCTGCACGACATTCAACACTTGTTAATTCACGACATGCACTACCCACAAATACTGACAAAACTACCAACAACCAAGACAGTTTAGTCTGCACGACATTCAACACTTGTCAATTCACGACATGCACTACCCACAAATATTGACAAAACTACCAACAACCAAGACAGTTTAGTCTGCATGACATTCAACACTTGTACATTCACGACATGCACTACCCACAAATACTGACAAAACTACCAACAACCAAGACAGTTTAGTCTGCACGACATTCAACACTTGTTAATTCACGACATGCACTACCCACAAATACTGACAAAACTACCAACAACCAAGACAGTTTAGTCTGCACGACATTCAACACTTGTCAATTCACGACATGCACTACCCACAAATATTGACAAAACTACCAACAATCAAGACAGTTTAGTCTGCATGACATTCAACACTTGTACATTCACGACATGCACTACCCACAAATACTGACAAAACTACCAACAACCAAGACAGTTTAGTCTGCAAGATAGTCAACACTTGTGCATCAACGACTTCACTGCCCACACATGCTGATAAAACTGTCAATACACATGACAGTTTACTGTTCAAGACAGTCACCACCTGTACATCAACGATTGCATCACCCATGAATGCTGAATCTCCAACCATGACATGCATCAGTATCTGTTCCGATCCATCTATGAGTCTTCAATAGCAAGAGAGTCAACAATCACAGCAAGACTGTCTAAATGTTCCACTTCAGTGTGGGGCTATGGGGTAGCCTCGTGCTCAAAGCGTTCGCTCGTCACGCTAAAGACTCGGGCTACGATTCCCCACATGGGTACAATGTGTAAAGCCCATTTCTGTTGTCCCCCGCCTTGATTTTGCTGGAATATTGCTAAAAGCGGCGTCAAACTATACTCACTCACTCCACGTCAGTGTATTTTTGCGAACAACGATTCAACATATAAACAGAAATAGCCGTGGAAGTAATTTCTGCAATCCCACGGGTCATTGTAACATCTGAATCATGCATGACCGCTTGTATCTATTGAATGATAGGCACTCAGCACTATCCCAGCTGAATCAATCGCCTAGTAATGTTCAACTCATAGGACCGAGTAACGCAACAGCACGTACAACGTTCACGCTGTTGGGGTACGACGACACACCATCAGATTCAGGGATCTTCACATGTAAACACATGATTCTCAGCTCAGGCGATTCTTATCGCCAGCGGGGAGTGCTGTCGATATATTCTGCCCTGGAATTCCATCAGTGTTCATGACAATGTATTTTCCAGAATACATTTGCATCATACATCTATGGAATCAGTTTCTGCTGTCTGCTGCACACATGGAACCATAATCTGGAAGAACACAAGAATGATACCTGTTTTCCGTCTGTCCTCCATGGCACCAACTGTTCCGTATAAATGGCCAATTAATGGCAGTATTTACCTCCCTGTAAACATGCTCCTGTAAACCAGCACCAGAAACACCTCACACAGATTTCAGCCTACATATCGACAAGACAATTACATACACACGGCACATTCACATTACAGACTGCTATAGATCACTACGGGCGACTTGGCACGCCATCAGCAACATAGATGACTTTATGTAATCTCAACCAGCACACGAGCTACAACTCACAAGCATCAATCCCAGGAATTACTGGTTACGTGGTTGAGTCAAACCTCATCCTGTTACAATAAGCTTGGTATAGCAGTAACAACTGACAGCGATGGCAGCTCCGCCGCTGCTGTAGGCATTTCACGTCTACAACAGCAGTTTGCTTTTCTTGCAGAGGGAGCACCGGTTACCCGGTGAATGAAAGATTGGGGGTTATAGCGTTCTGAGACCTTGCCCTCACCTAGATACATCTCACATGGCCTGTGAGATGTATGTATGGCGTAAAGGCACGGGAACGGATGAAGGATGGGAAGATCTTCCCACAACACGTGTTGAACCATCCTTGATGAGAGATGGGTACGCGATCGGGGATTTCTACACTAACATCATCAACACCTGCTGATGTAAAACGGATTGTCACGCATATGAATCACGTTATAACTATACATCTTACAGTATAAAAACAAGATATGCATAGCAGCGTAAACGATGGCGTGTTTTTGTTTGTTTTTTTCGTAGCTTGTGGGAGACGATATGTTTCCGCTCCCACGGGGGTGAGGCGAAAGGTGGAACTGATTGACAGGGGGTACAGGTTCTCCCAATTGTGGAGGTCGGGATCCGGACTTCTCGATACAGGGCGCCAGCTGGGTGGCGTGTATTGATGACGTTGTAGAATACCACGTGGTCACAGTCTGCCGTGTTATAGAGCCGCTGAGTCAGTCGGTATTCAGACCTTTACACTCCTTACCGGTGTGAGTGAGTTTAGGTTTACGCCACTTTTAGCAATATTCCAGCAATATCACGGCGGGGGGACACTAGAAATGGGCTTCACACATTGCACTCATGCAGGAAATCGAACCCGGGTCTTTGGTGTGACATTTCCGTGAAGGTCCGGGTTAGAATTGATCTTCAGTAACCCATGCTTAATTGTCGTAAGAGGCGACTAACGGGATCGGGTGGTCAGGCTCGTTGACTGGGTTGACACATGTCATCGTATCCCAATTGCGTAGATCGATGTTCATGCTGTTGATCATTGGATTGTCTGGACTCGATTATTTACAGACCGCAGCCATATACCTGGAATATTGCTGAGTGCGGCGTAAAACTAAACTCACTCACTCATTTTGGAGTGGTGTAGTGGTTAGAGCGTCCGCCCGGAGAGCGGAAGTTCGCGGGTTCGATCCCCGATCGCGTCATACCAAAAGACGTTAACATATGGTACTTGTTGGTCCCTGCCTGGCGCTCGGCATTAATGGGTACAACAAGGACTGGTCGACTCGGAGTCAGTATAATGTGTCTGAGTGGGGTATTCATGCTTCACTGCGGCATGGTATCTCAGTGTGCTAGCACTATAAAACCAGCTTCAGTCTGGGCTAGTACAAGCAGCCTCACATACACATACACACGCATGCACGTCGTCACATGAGCGAAATATTCTCAAGCATGGCGTAAAACCCAGTTTCACCTCACCTCACTTTGGAGTGACAAGCGAAAGCTTTTATCACTACCGTCCCCTCCGTGCGGGAAAGAAAAAAGACGTGGGTCTGGGAAAGTGGGAAGCGAACCTGAAATATGGGGCGGTGAGCGAAAGAAATAATCACTCTACAACTACTATACAATACCTCTACAATGTATATTAATGCAGACTTGTTCTCGTCACTATATGGCTGGAATAATGCCGATGTGACGTAAAGCCCAACTCAACTCAACTATACAATACCTACTTTCAGGTTACCACTACGCTACGACTAGACTACTACCTGATCACCTCTAGACTATTACTAGACTACAAGTTGCAGCTACCCACAGCCTACCACTAGGCTACCATAGACTATCACTACGACACCACTGGATTACTAGGCGGCTCCATACGGTAAAATTAAACCATCACTAGCTAAGCCTTAGGCTACCACTAGTGAGTGAGTGAGTGTGTTTAGCAATATTCCAGAGGGGTACACTAGAAATTGGCTTCACACATTGTACCCATGTGACGAGCGAACGCTTTAACTACTAGGCTAACCTACCGCCCTAGGTTACCACTAAGCCTGTCAGTGGCTACTATTAGCTATCACAAGACCATTAACCACGACTGACTGACTGACTGACTGAGTTTAGTTTTACGCCGCTTTTAGCAATATTCCAGCAACATCACGGCGGGGGACACCAGAAATGGGCTTCACACATTGTACCCATGTGGGGATTCGAACCCGGGTCTTCGGCGTGACGAGCCAACGCTTTAACCACTAGGCTACCCCACCGCCCCCCACTAACCACGAAGCTACCAGGACTATTACCAGGGTATTACCACAAGGCTTTCGTAGCTGGAGTGGATTCTCCAGCAAATAGGTCCCCCGTTCCCATGACTATCTTCACATAACGACATCTACAGTTTGCTGCTGGCGTGCCAAGACGCCCGTGGAGATCTCTCCTACACCACTTTGCATTGAGCGTGTACCGTGTGCATGTAATTGTCTTGTCGGTATGCAACTTGTGGTCCTGTAGGGAGTTTTTGCTGCCGTTTCCAGAAACATCATGCCTGGGGATACATACCACCATGAATATTCCCTGGACCAGACCCTATGACGAAAAGGTCACCGTGACATATAAGCAATACTGTTGGCTGTGCAAACCGATACTCACTCACTCATACCACAAATTCAGTCTGCCACAGTAGATAACATTCTTTAAGAAATTGTCACCGATTAAAATGATTGTGTTTACCTCCATTTCCTCCGAAATATAAAGAGCCAAGTTGTTAAAATACATTTTGCTATTTCCGTTAATACAAGTGAGTATGGTTTTACGCCACTTGTAGCAATATTCCAGCAATATCACGGCGGGGGATACCAGAAATGGCTTCGGACATTGTACCCATGATGGGAATCGAACCCAAAACCTTCAGCGTGGCGAGCGAACGTCTTAACCGTTGGGCTACTCCACCGCCCTAACGTAATTGTGCAGCAGGGACAACTCAAGATATAAAGTCCAGGGGGATCAAGTTCAGAAGGTTACAACTGAATAACTATCGCTGCCATGGTGCAGCATTCACTCGTGATAACCATTTTTCATGGCTGAGTCTGTAAGTACATGGGAATCGAATGGTTATAATCTGTTTGTCTCTGACCTTGCACGGAACTACCTAGACATAACGGAACCTTGACTGCAGAGAATACCATGTACTACGTGGCACCTGGGTGATTTAATAAACTGGCATAGTTTCCCTTCAAAGTTGAGGTGAAATCGGGTTCTGATTATTGCACCTATATTGTAACATGCCTGGACGTATATGTTTGGCTTCTTGAACTAGTCTCCAATCCGACTATGCCTTGTACTATCGCATAATGCCCAGCGCCAGGCAGGGCAACAAAAAGTACCATCTTTTAAAGTCTCTGGTCAGAATATCTATTGCCTTGACCACGGAGTGTGGTGTTCTGTTCAGGTGAAAGAAGCTCGACCTTTGATACCAAGAACGTCACGAAGTATGGCTTTGGAACTGTATGGGGACCTTGAAGTTGAATGTATTAACCATTGTAGAGAGCGCTCATTCAAATTAAGAAAGACAAAACGTCACAGAATAGTATTGTGTCACATTAAGTCCTTAAGAACTGCGGAGTAGAGTTCAAGAACAATATCACCCTCGCTAAATTCACACTATTCCGCATGATTCGGTATGATTCATAATACGATTCCGTATGGTCCATAGTGGTTCCGTAGGTTCATAGTGGTTCGTACGGTTCATAGTGGTTACGTGTGGTCCATAGTGGTTCCGTACTGTTCATAGTGGTTCCGTATGATCCATAGTGCTTAAATGTGGCCCACAGAGGTTTTGTATGGTTCATAGTGGTTCCGTATGATCCATAGTGCTTAAATGTGGCCCACAGAGGTTCTGTATGGTTCATAGTGGTTCCGTATGATCCCTAGTGCTTAAATGTGGCCCACAGAGGTTCTGTATGGTTCATAGTGGTTCCGTATGATCCCTAGTGCTTAAATGTGGCCCACAGAGGTTTTGTATGGTTCATAGTGGTTCCGTATGATCCATAGTGCTTAAATGTGGCCCACAGAGGTTTTGTATGGTTCATAGTGGTTCCGTATGATCCATAGTGCTTAAATGTGGCCCACAGAGGTTTTGTATGGTTCATAGTGGTTCCGTATGATCCCTAGTGCTTAAATGTGGCCCACAGAGGTTCTGTATGGTTCATAGTGGTTCCGTATGATCCCTAGTGCTTAAATGTGGCCCACAGAGGTTTTGTATGGTTCATAGTGGTTCCGTATGATCCATAGTGCTTAAATGTGGCCCACAGAGGTTTTGTATGGTTCATAGTGGTTCCGTATGATCCCTAGTGCTTAAATGTGGCCCACAGAGGTTCTGTATGGTTCATAGTGGTTCCGTATGATCCCTAGTGCTTAAATGTGGCCCACAGAGGTTTTGTATGGTTCATAGTGGTTCCGTATGATCCATAGTGCTTAAATGTGGCCCACAGAGGTTTTGTATGGTTCATAGTGGTTCCGTATGATCCATAGTGCTTAAATGTGGCCCACAGAGGTTTTGTATGGTTCATAGTGGTTCCGTATGATCCCTAGTGCTTAAATGTGGCCCACAGAGGTTCTGTATGGTTCATAGTGGTTCCGTATGATCCCTAGTGCTTAAATGTGGCCCACAGAGGTTTTGTATGGTTCATAGTGGTTCCGTATGATCCATAGTGCTTAAATGTGGCCCACAGAGGTTTTGTATGGTTCATAGTGGTTCCGTATGATCCATGGTGCTTAAATGTGGCTCACAGAGGTTTTGTATGGTTCATAGTGGTTCCGTATGATCCATAGTGCTTAAATGTGGCCCACAGAGGTTCTGTATGGTTCACAATGATTCAATACGGTTGAATATGATGTATGAAATTTCGGATTTGGTTACTACGATTCATAATGATATAGCATAATTCAGCGGTATTCAGTAGTATAGTATGCAGTGGTCCGGCACAGTCACGTGTGATGAGGCATCATTTAGTGTCGTTGAGTTTGGGTGAGTGAGTGAGTGAGTGAGTGAGTGAGTGAGTGAGTGAGTGAGTGAGTGAGTGAGTGAGTGAGTGAGTGCGTAGAAATGGTCTTCACACATTGTACACATGTGAATCGAACCTAGGTCTTCGACGTGACGAGCGAACGTTTTAAGCACTGTGCCACACCACCGGCCCATCAGGCCCTCACAGAGTTGATGCGTGTAATGGCATCCCATGCCTAGATCGATGCTCAATCACTTGATTGGGTGGTTTAAACTCGATTATTTACACACTAATCAACAAACAAAAAACAGACGAAACATCATCAACGTTACTCAGAAGAATCTGCAAACCATAAACTGCTCTGTTAACCAGTAAAGATCGTTTTCAGACAGAGTCTCCCTGGTACTAAATGCCAAATGCATTACGCAGACTATACTCGCTTGGCAATATACCCCTGAATAAGATTCAGCGAGGAAAACTGTAAACATACTTCTTGGTGTATTACTTTATATATAGACTCACAGATACACTGCAACCAAACCCTGCGAGAACAGCGCGTACGGTTAAACAGCAATTAATAATAAACACAGCAATCGCCTCATGTTGAGTTAATCAGCCCCAAACAACATAACTCACACCGAGTTAAAATTTCAATCGATTTGTCACACTTTTAAATCCTAATCTCGACACGAGCCGGATGCCATGTTCCTGAAGCTACGCCATCACGTGACTGGTGGCTCGTGCTACAGGACAATATGGCGGCAACGGAGGATGCATATGATAAAATTTTCATGGGAAGACCGTTAAAAAGCCCGACCGAGGCAGTGGGTATGCGGTGTGTTGGTGTGAGTGGGCTTGATTAATCCCTGGGGGGAACAACTCCATGCATACGGAAGAAGATTTGCCAAACATTTTCCCGTAGTGTATCACTTACTTCTCCATCGACGACCGCGGGGTTGAATACGGCGGATATCGGCATAAAAGGGATTAAACTTGTAAGCTTGTCAGGTGGTTCGAATCCCAAAGGTCGAAGGCGTTGTAATTGCCGAGTTCTATGACGTAGTTGTTGTGATCGTGAGTTCGAATCCCAGATTACGTGTACGATCGGTTCACTCCACGGACCTCACCATGGCGACAGACGAGTGGGAACTTCGTCTTGAAACATGGCGTCGCAGTTAAAACTCAGACCGGTGGAGGAGATCGACGCCATCTTGACCATGGATCTTTCGTACTGGGCCAGGGCGTTGCCTTTTTCCTCGTTGATCTTGGAAAATTGTTTCTTTGTAAATATGTGTAATGAAGCCGTTATGACGTGTTAATTCTTTTGCCACAAATAAACCTAAAACACTGTGACATAAACGTCTGTTTGTTGTTTTACGCCGCACTCAGCAATATTCAGCTATGTGGCGACGGTCTGTAAATAATCGAATCTGGACCAGACAATCCAGTGATCAACATCATAAGCACCGATCTACACAATTGGGATACGATGACAAGTGTTAACCAAGTCAACGAGCCTGACCACCCGATCCCGTTAGTCGCCTCCCCCCTACGACAAGCATGGGTTGCTGAAGACCAGTTCTAAGCCGGATCGTCATATGTCGTGTAACATAAACATAAGCTGGTTGATTCCTCCGTGGATACTGATGTAAATGTGAGCGATGTATAAATAATTTAAATTGGCATTGTACGGCATGACATCAGAATGTCAATGAAAATATTCCTGGACACAGTAGTGGCACTACGAACTATGAGATCTAGCTCGAAATCCTTCTGTGCTCATATAGAACCTATGTATACTCATGCCAATAATGGTTGTCACCCCTTCAATTTTTTTAATTGGAGAGGGAGTGTGGGGTGGGGCTGTGAGGTATGTGTGGGGTTGGGTGGGGAGGGGGGTGACAACCATTATTGGCATGAGTATATTTACATTCTCGTATATTTCAAATGTTCATATTCTATGTATTTGCATATTTACATAGGGAGGGTATGTTTTTTTTACTGTTTTAAATTCACAATCATATCATCGTTACTATAGGGCACCAGATTGTGTCCATGTGGGTGTGTAGCTCGATTCCATATCGATTGCAATTTCATTTCAGACAATTTTCCTTCCGTCTTCAAACACTGGATAGTATTTATCAGTCCAAACAAGTGTGTATATTCACATGTTTAAACAGATGGAATACGCCCGGGAAGTGAAGCGTCTATGGAGAATTGATATTACGCCAACAGACGAATTGTGTTGTGGAAACGATTTACTTATGGAATGTGTAAATAGCGTATACAAATATTCCAACAATTTCTTACGGCTTTAAAACATTAACGATTTCGTAACGGGCACACATCAAACAGTTAAGGTTTTTTAAATGTCCCTACAGATTGCTCTTTTTACATCGATGGAAACGTCAATTGTGTTGATCAAACAAATCCCCGTAGTACTGTTTTTATTTTAATGCACAGTACGAACTGTTTTGTTCAAAGGCGAAAATGTATTGAACAATATGTTTTGTAATAGATTTGTTCTAAACTTTGAAACTTGAGATCTTTATATTCACGGGTGCTCCCTTTTATTGATAGGAACACCATGGGCATTAAAATAGAAATAACATGTTTGTAGTTAGTGAAGTATCACTATCACATCAATGTCGATTCGCATCAGAAATATGGCGAAAAAGGTAATGTGTTTATTTTGGTATCTTTCAAATGGGAGTTTGGTAACTATCAAACATCTCTTTGTGCCGCTGGGCCCAAGACACTTTTGTGAATCGGGTCTCTAAAACGCCTGGGATCTTCTGACTATCGGGTCGCTATAACACCTGGGATCTTCTGTGTATCGGTTCTCTATAACGCCTGGGATCTTCTGTGTATCGGGTGTCTATAACACCTGGGAATGTCTGTGTATTGAGTCTCTATAACACCTGAGAACTTCTGTGTATCGGGTCTCTATAACACCTGAGAACTTCTGTGTATCGGGTCTCTATAACACCTGGGAATTTCTGTGTATCGGGTCTCTATAACACCTGAGAACTTCTGTGTATCGGGTGTCCATAACACCTGAGAATTTCTGTGTATCGGGTCTCTATAACACCTGGATACTTCTGTAAATCGGGTGTCTATAGCACCTGGACACTTCTGTGTATAGGGTATCCATAACGTTAAGTCTGAAAAATTAAATCCGTCGCACTTCAATTTAACGCCGGGCATTAAAGGGGAAATACGGTTACGAGGTAAGCGTACGAGTTTAATACCTTCAAAGCATATATATGTGCTTGACGGTGTGACTATTAGTTGATTTGTTACATGGGTATTAGACAGATTTATAAAATATAACTTCATTCACAACACTAATGGACAACGTGTTTCTGTCCCAAGTAGGCAGCACTCTATCCTTACAGCTCCGCAGCAAGCCTATATAGCAACATCCGTTACGCCCACAGCGATCCCCAAGTCATGAATTAATCGTCCCCATTATTAAGGGTGTTCTCGTTTCATTCTGCTTTCAATAATACACCAACGTCTATTTAATAATAGCACATCGTTCTACAGCATCATGATTGCGGCTGCCTTAATCACTTCTTCAGTGGATACAGAGCTGATCCAATAGCCATGAAGTATTCACCATACAATGTTAATTACTTCGCGGAATAAAATCAATTGGGTCCAGTTCCCGTACAGGCAGAAACCGTGAGGAACAGTACCCATGGGCAAACCATGACTATTTGGCCCTTGGTGCCACATAGCACTGATTGGTAACTCATGTTCTTAGCGACAGCCATGGAATATACACGTCCTAAGTAATGCATATACAATGAGTAGCCAGTCATGTCGTGGAGTTGATAAAGGGGTGATTAAAGTCTGGCTTGGATGTAACTGCCAAGCATTATCGTAACGGAGTGGCCGGATCTCGCGAGAGTTGGCGTGAGGTGTAAGTGGTATAATCGAGTTTGTCCAATGTATCATTTATGAAGTGTTTCATTGGCAAACTCATTTATATGAATATTGAATAAGGATAAGAATATTATGATGTTGCGAGATACGGTATGATATGGTTAAGAACGATCGATATTCAATCGGTGTCGTTCAACCATAACGTTTCATGGTTACCCGTTCAAATATCACGGGTGACTGCAAGCTCTCCACCATCAATCGAAGCAGCAACTCCGCGCTCTGCCTCCTCCGTAAAGGTTCAATTGGTGGTGTTAGCTCTCGATCGATAAATAAAGAAAGGAAATCAATAAGGCTGATTAGCCCAAATCACCATTCTGCTAAAGAGCGCAGCGGGCTTCTATGTCTGCATGTAGAAGTGATCATTTGGAGAAGTTGGAAAAAATGACCACAGTCTTGGATTATTCGATCACAATGCATTGTCAATACTAGGAACAAAGGATGGCTGTTCGTCTTTCTACTTCATTTCCTGGCAAATATGTCTTCTGTTCCTGCGCCATTACTTCGCCTGCTGTTGCTCCTTGAAAATTACATCATGGGTCAAAATTGAACAGCTAATGCTGAAACGGAAATTACCCGGCTTGTGGTCGCCTTGGACGGAGGAGGAGGGGAGTGATACGGTTTTACTGAATGGACATCAAGTAATACACCGAGGATGAATTAAACCAGCAAAAACTGAGTCACAAATTTTAAAGATAGAATCCATTAATCCTGCATAGTAAATGCATAGTTTTTATTAACTTGTGAGCACAGTTTATGAACGACCGTATGACCTCATATTTTTATTCTGGTATGCTTTGAAATTGCATTATATAGTTATTGCTTAAAATACCATACGCAATTAATAAAGATCAGTGTTTTACACATGTATTTTTCTAATTCTTAATTAAAAGTGTGTTTTCGTTAAGAATAACCATAAATATATCCATTTCAAAATATTCCAGCGGCTTCATTTTTGGCGTTTATATTTCACAACATTTGAGGTACAAAGGGGGCTCTCTACCAAGACTTCAGGGCCCCTCATGACTCGTTTCTCAAACTTGTTTAATGAGGGTTACAACATCCAAGGCCCCATTAAAGCTTTCGAAAATAATTGTAATAGACACGTGGGGATGATTTCCAATTTCACGCACCAGTGATCAAAATATAAATATTTTAAAAGCAAACGTTATTGTGACACACAGGCAGCAAAGCAAAATGAGAGTTCGCGAATGAAATGTTATTACATGAAAAGACAGATGTTTCAAGCTATGGTAAGGATCAAGGGTCCATAAGAACAGCACATTTGACACATACACAAAAGCCACGACAAAAGACCTGGTTTATAAGCAAGTTCACTCGGTCAGTAGCGAGTATGTCATCCTTGTGCATTAATGCACGTGTGGGACCTCGGCCTCATTGAGTCCACTAGCCGTCGACGAAAGTCCAGGGTAAGATCATTTCTTATCCGAGGAAGGATTTCGTGGAGTTCCTGCAGCGTTACCGGAGGATTCGGGTGACGTCGTAAACGTTGTTCCATTTCATTCCAGACGTGTTCAGTGACAATTCAGGGGGTTTTGCTGGCCGAGGTAACACATTAACATTATTTTTATTAAGGTACCGCTGTAACTCGATCGTCTTGTGGTCTGGCATTGTCGTTTTGAAACGTCACTCAAGGGCCGTTCTGTAGCAAAACAATAAAGCGGCCATTTGCAAAATCTCCTCTCTCTATCTCATACCATTCAAGTCTCCCTGAATCACAATCATTGGCTTGATGTAAGGTTCACCTGTAGACCTAAAGCTCGTCCTGCCGTCAGACGGGGAAGAAGGAAACGTGACTTATCGGTGAAGGGATATCCATCGCAATATTGTCTGATCCACTAGCGCCGTCGACGTCGATGTTATGGCGTCAGAATTGGCCGTCGGACTGGGAGCCGTAGACGAGTAGACATCGCCGAACTGATACAGGTATGATACCGAGTGTAAGGGTGCCAGCTGAAATCTGTGTCGAAGGTACGTGGTTCGAATCCATGGAGTCGTTACTGTTGGACGCCTACTGTCAAAAACGTAAATTATTTTTGGTGAAGACTTCGCAGCGTAATGGACGCTGAATCGAAGAGCAACGTCGCGCTGCGAGGCACCAGACTGAAGTATGCCTTCACTTCTCCATCTGTCATTTTCCTCCGAGGGGGGGCGGTGGGGTAGCCTAGTGGTTAAAGCGTTGGCTCGTCACGCCGACGACCCGGGTTCGAATCCCCACATGGATACACTGTGTGAAGCCCATTTCTGGTGTCCCCCGCCGTGATATTGCTGGAATATTGCTAAAAGCGGCGTAAAACCATACTCAGTAATCTAGTCCTCCGAGTCGTTGCATGTCTAACGTGTCAGAATCGTACAGTGAACTAAATCAGATGTTTCATATGATCATGGAAATGTATTTATATAATATATTGCTGCTATTTCCATACAGATTTGTCATGATCATGGAAAACATTCTATCGCTTATTTATCTATACCTCGTCACGCCGAAGACCCGGGTTCGATTCCCTACATGGTTACAATGTGCGCAGACCATTTCTGGTATCTCCTGCCATGATATTGCTGGAATATTGCTAAAAGCGGCGTAAAACTAAACTCAGTCACTCACGTTAGTTCTATACTGATAGCCTCATACATATCGACAGGTGAGTGATTATCTTCATCTCAGGTGCAAATTGACGGCATGTACAAAGCCCAACTCAACAACAACAACATGTAGATAACAAGTTCACGTTTCGTCTGTAGCGCCTAAAATATTCCTGCTAAATCTGCCATGACGACATTGAGGCTTGCTACCGAGTGGCGCCGACGAAGGGGCAGGGAGGGGATTACAGCACTTCCTAATCTGCACATCGAAATGTCGGCGGGGATCCTGGGGGAAGATCACCCACCTGCAGACCATTATGTGTTACCACCTGTAATTAGGGAAATTCTCATTAGGCACAGGTAAACAGTTATCATATTCTACCCCCTGGAGATATGTTATTATTAGCATTTGTCAGAGGTACGTTTCCACTGATGTTGCCAGTCCGAAAACAATATTTGTAAACACTATCGTAAAATATTCATTAAGTGTTGTTTTTTCAAATGTTGGAAAAGAGAACTGACGCGAGTAATATCAAGGTGTGAATAACACTCGCATGTTCTCTTGAAGTTGGTTTTATTTGTTTCTGTCGTAGATGAGGTGGACTTTCTGGCTGTTCCACGTTGTGGTTAAGCGAAATGTGGGTACTTTCTTGAGCATCGATGAAGGTTGAGAGGGCATTGTCATCAATGTTGTTGACCTTACTAGTATAAACGTCATCATCATCATCATCATCATCATGATGGTGAAGGTTATAATATCCATGTCAATCATTATCGTTGTTGTTACAAGGATCTTCAGCAGCAGCAGCAATATCGTCGTCTTCATCGACACCAGAGTTGTCGCTTTTTCATTGTAACAAAATACCAGCAGCAGCAGCAACATCGTCGTCGGCATCGACACCAGAGTTGTCGCTTTTTCATTGTAGCAAAATACCAGCAGCAGCAGCAGCAGCAGCAGCAACATCGTCGTCGTCATCGACACCAGAGTTGTCGCTTTTTCATTGTAACAAAATACCAGCAGCAGCAGCAGCAACATCGTCGTCGTCATCGACACCAGAGTTGTCGCTTTTTCATTGTAACAAAATACCAGCAGCAGCAGCAACATCGTCGTCGGCATCGACACCAGAGTTGTCGCTTTTTCATTGTAGCAAAATACCAGCAGCAGCAGCAGCAGCAGCAACATCGTCGTCGTCATCGACACCAGAGTTGTCGCTTTTTCATTGTAACAAAATACCAGCAGCAGCAGCAGCAACATCGTCGTCGTCATCGACACCAGAGTTGTCGCTCTTTCATTGTAACAAAATACCAGCAGCAGCAGCAGTAACATCGTCGTCGGCATCGACACTAGAGTTGTCGCTGTTTCATTGTATAAAAATACCAGCAGCAGCAGCAACATCGTCGTCGTCATCGACACCAGAGTTGTCGCTTTTTCATTGTTACAAAATACCAGCAGCAGCAGCAGCAACATCGTTGTCGTCATCGACACCAGAGTTGTCGCTTTTTCATTGTAACAAAATACCAGCAGCAGCAGCAGCAACATCGTCGTCGTCATCGACACCAGAGTTGTCGCTTTTTCATTGTAACAAAATACCAGCAGCAGCAGCAACATCGTCGTCGGCATCGACACCAGAGTTGTCGCTTTTTCATTGTAGCAAAATACCAGCAGCAGCAGCAGCAGCAGCAGCAACATCGTCGTCGTCATCGACACCAGAGTTGTCGCTTTTTCATTGTAACAAAATACCAGCAGCAGCAGCAGCAACATGTATCACCGAAGTCATCATTAGCATCGCCGTTGTTTCGTCGTCGATTCCATCTTTGTCGATATTATCACATCACAAATTTCTTCGTCTCCGCCATCTTTGCCATAATGTCCCCATAAACACCCAAAGCAAGCGCGTTCCATTTGTTACGGCTGGTTAAATCTTTCACATTATCCACAAATATGATCTACCCGTTGCCATGATCGGTGCTTCTGACTAAAAAGTTTCGCCAAAAACATGAACATTGGAAAGCGAACCTGTTTGTGTTTTGTCTGAATTGTTGAAGGACGGTAAACACATTCTTGTAAGAGCAAACACAAGACGTATCACAACTCTTAGTCAGTAATGGGACCGAAGAGGGTCTTAATCCAACCACATTCGTGTTTAAACAACTTAGCCAAGACCTACCGCTTTACGCTTTATCTCATCTAATCTCCCAACTGTGCCTAGCCAACTGAAAGCAATCAGAACATCTCGCACATCTACTCATGTTGGTGCTCACGAAATGTAGCGATTTTGGCTGAATGTTCTCTCGTTTGATCTTCTGATATGCATTTTGGATGATTTTAATCTGATGGTCCTCGACTGTTGTTTTGTTTGTTTTCTTTACGTATAAGGAAACAGAATATCTGCGGTTGTTTCTTGGACGTTTTTCTCAGCATAAAGAGACAGAATATCTGCACTTGCACACAGCAGACGTAATTCAAAATTAGCATGTACGTTTCAACAGAATCGTTACACGCGCTCTCTCATTGCGCTCTGGTCTGTCCACCACCTGACTGGTTTGTTTACATACCGGCGTAGAGAACTCTTTATTTTTATTCATATAGCCAGTGCTGTGAGAAGAACGGGACATAATAAATATTTTCGCTAACACATGATATCTTCACTGATTTTCAGTGATCCAGAAGCCGCCATTTTGTTTTCTACTCCCAATGGAATCTGTTTCGTCAGCGAGACTGATTATTCTCTGGCGCTGACATTTTATATTAAAGTATTTCAGTGCAACATGGTACTGGGACGAAAGAGATTATTTATAATGTTAAAGCTGGGTAAACTAGCCCGGTAGATAGAGTGATAAGCCTGGCCGATTCTCTGGTACTGATCCTTGTCATGGCGCAAGGCACTATGCCCCAGTCTATTTGACATTTAAAATCGTGAAACATTGCAATTTATAAATCCCTCGAAATATCATATTTTGACAATTAAGGGATCTTAACTCCACTGAATTTCAATACTTCAAGTACGCATTCAAAAAAGTCTGATCCTGTGTGTAATATTCTATGGAAGCTAATTGGTGTCACAGTCTAAAAGGGGCGATGGGGTAGCCTAGTGGTTAAAGCGTTCGCTCGTCACGCCGAAAACCCGGGTTCGATTCCCCACGTGGGTACAATGTGTTAAGCCCATTTCTGGTGTCCCCCGCCGTGATATTGCTGGAATATTGCTAAAAGCGGCGTAAAACTAAACTCACTCACTCACTCACAGTCTAAAATCTGTTTAATATAATACGTATATAATATAAAGTAGACAGTGGCACTAACACATTTCCATAACTTCCCGTCGACCAGTTAAGCGACAAACTATACAACCCTCAGTGATTTTAAAGTAGTAAGACATTTTGACATAAAAGGTTAGGAAAACAAGGAAAGTTCCCACCCAACCCAACCTCTTAACACCACACACTCATACCCCAGCAGAGAGTCCCGCCCCACGTTGTTCTCTCCTATATGCGCTGCTCCCACCCATCACAACCTCTTAACACACAGTCATACCCCAGAAGCGAGTCTTGCCCCACGCTCTTCTCTCATGTGTGCCCCACCCTACCAATCCCACCCCCACAATACACACACACACACATCCTCCCAGCTTCGAGTCCCGCCCCACGCTGTTCTCTCCTATATTCGCCACCCCACCCATCCCACCCCTCAATACACACACATTCCCCCAGCAGCAATCCCGCCCAACGCTGTTCCCCCTATATGCTCCACCCAAATACCACACTAAGTTGGTTTAATGACGAACGTTATGGTAAGCTCGGTGAGAAATTAGGCCGCGATGGAGTGAGTAAATTATTCATCAGATGCTGCTGTGGAACAGCTCCATCATCTGCCAAACCTTCATCCACGGCTTCCTGGAAGAGTTGCACAAAGTGCAGCAGAGTTTTGCTCAAGTTCGTTCAAATGTTAGCTTTCTTAATAATACATGTCTTAAAGAGGCTACAAGGATCGTCTTGCTCTTTGATAAACAAACCTGATTAAATTATAGACAAAAGAAAACGGAAGGTAGAACCAATCGTGTATTTTCCCAATCAGACTGGTGCTTTCAGCAACGTTTTCAGAGTCGAGAAATTATGAACCCCTGGGCATTGTTCAGGACAACCCAATGTTCTCATGTGTTTCTCATGTCCAACCTCCAGCACGAGAGCGAGTGGGCTAAAAAGGGAATATTAAAAAAAAACTTTCAAAAAATGTATTTCACCAATTTGCTGATATTTATTTAAATTCTGAAATGTAAATCAGTGGTGTTAGTGTTTAAATTAAGTTATGATGTCGATCTTGTCGCTTTGAATCGAAATCAACTTTTTTTAATAAATGTAAATAAATAAAGACCACATTCCAGGTTTTTTATGAGCGTGCAGCTAACTGTACATATACTCATGCCAATAATGGTTGTCACCCCCTTCAATTTTTTAATTGGAGAGGGGTGTGGGGTGGGGTGTGTGTGGGGGTTGGGGTGGGGAGGGGGGTGACAACAATTATTGGTATGGGTATATTATTTTCACATAAGGACATAAATCTATTTCAGCGGCGGGAAAATTGAAATAGAATGAATGACATTTTTTTCAAATTGGGATGAAAATTCAGGTTGGGAGCTAGGAAACACAGAGTAAATATGGACAGCCTTATATAATTTTAACAGTCTGTTGCAGCACGGCACAGGGTGAGGAATAACTATCAATGCTGACTGAAATTAATAAATCATAATTTATATAATCTCACACAGCGTTTAGTGGTTTCTGGTCGAATTGTCATCCAAAGGCTGTCACGGATTTGAGATACGATGCAATCATCGGGTCCTGTTCTACCGATTTATTCTAACACTGATAACACAATTATTTGGTTACATGTAAAATGTCCACGGCGCCTTGGTTGTATTATAGATGAAATGATGTAGCGGTGTACTGACAAGACAATATTTACACACGGTACTGTGGGGGATACAAAGCAACAATAACGCTCAGTTGAAAGCACTGCTAAGTCATCGTCATCGACCACCCAAGGCTTTGTCACCACCGTCGAAGCAACGTGTGTAGTCGTGTTTGCCGTTCATGTAGCTGCAGCGCGGGCGGTGCCTATAAAGCTAGTCCTCATCACTGTCGCATTGCAGAAGTCGCAATGCGGCCATCACGGCCACGAGGGTCACTGCGCATGTCAGTGACACAAGCCTCTCGTTTAACGAGAATGATCTATCCAAGTTACAGTAGGCACCACGTGACATCAAGGCCATGTTTGCCTTGATGTCTATTACCAATAGAATGTCTTCTCAAATATATAGATTATCTCTCGTTAATGGGCAGTATGTCTTCGTCAGGAGGGCCGCGCCCATCATGAATCCGCCATGTCTCCGAAAATAACAGATTCAGGAATTTATGTCACTTTTTATGTCGGCTGGCGAACCATTGATTGATGTGTGCAACACCCTATTCCACGTCCATTATGCGATGGACACAGAGCTGTAGCAGTCATGTCTGTTAAAAAGTGGCCAGTCAATACATGGTGGCAGCGCTCGCTTACCTGGCGCAAAAGTCGTCTAGCGCCAGTCTGGACATCGCCAGCGATACAGTAAGGCGTGCAAACAAAACGTGCAGAACTCTGGTGGCTTTTGGAACAAAATTTGACTTCAGATCCTGTGTGTGGACATATACACTTGTGTATTTCCTGTTTTACTGCTCTTTGTCATGTTTTATTGTAATTGTTTTGTTCGTGTTTTCGCCTTAGGCAACAAACACTACCGGTAGGGCAGGAAATGCTTATCCTCTTCCGGACACCCAGTGTCATAACCAGTTTCAGTTCCCATCCGTGTTTTGGCTAGCTTTGGCTCTTGTCTCTAGTTCTGACTATTTGAGCTGTAGCGCTTTGAGCATGCCTTAGGGTGTGGAAGGGGCGCATTATAAATATGCATTTATTCTTATTATTCTTATTATTCTTATTATTATTATTATTATTACTATTTGTTATTGTTTTGTGATTGTTATATTAGGCTTAATTTTAATTTTGGTTGTTAATTTAATTTAATTGATATTAATCGTTAGTTGTTTCATATTTAAAATGTATTTTACTGGGTTGTGACGGGTAGTCGAAACCCGTTCTTTTAGTAGTTTTATCAAATTGTTAGTGATCATGACTGTACTGAGTAAATGAGAGGCCTTATCTGGTGACGTCTAAACGATCAGTCCTATAACCGTTCTATATCTTCACGGACCCGTGAGGATCTGGGTTAGAACCCATGCTTGTCGTAAGAGGCCACTAACGGGATCTTGTGGATAGGCTCGCTGACTTGGTTGACACATGTCTTCGTATCCCAAATGCGTAGATCGATGCTCATGCTGTTGAGCTGTCAATCATTGGATTGTACAGACTCCATTACTTACAGACCGCCGCCATATAACGGGAATATTGCTGAGTGCGGCATTAAACAACAACCAACCAACTTTATCTTCATGAATGACGATGTACATCGTGGTCATCTGGGTCTATCAGCATCTGTGAGGTGAATCAAGCTGATGTAAATTATGTTAATGCGTTGAAATCCTGAGCCAACGCCTGACAGAAAAGAGGATATAAAACAACAATAGGAATATAAAAACAAACACCGTTGTATCGAAGTTGAAGGATTAAGCGGGGGGTTGGGGGCAAGCTTATACTTTGAGACGGTTTACCCCCGGTTTCCCAACATTTCTTAAAACAACAAGTTCAGTCAGGTGGAGAACAATAGGAAGATTAGTTGGAGCATTCCAATTTTAGGGGTGTCAGGCACACGAGTCGGGTCCTGAGATGAACTCACCCATCAGAGTATCTCACACTGTTGCTGTAATACTAATTCCTTTATCAGTCTCACACATGGTCACCAATCATTTCCGGTTCACCAATCACTGTTAATCATAGCTTGATACTTCAGAACAATATCCATCAATTTTCAGAGATCACATCAATGATCAATTGACTTAAGGATGGTATACATATAGAGATAATGGAATTCTATCAGTCACAAATGCTATCGTGGCAAATTCACAAGTACATGAGGGGTTTGTTCAGCATAAGCATGGTCGTGAAAATCTAACCGTGTACAGAGTTGGCAAAATAAGTGCTGCTATGTGTGCATTTCTCATAGGTTATGAAAAATTATATGAACAAAAACCAACTTTAGTTGAATCTGTACTGTTTTGTGTGATGGAAATAAACCATGATACAGCTTACCACCCCTATGCTATACAATTGACCAAGTCCCCCAACACCGGGAAACCTGCCACCCCTTTTGCAATAATGGGACCTCCCGCCACTTAATCCCTGTGTTGTTCTACGGTCCAAAATGTTGGGAGATCGAGAACCCCCTTTGAGACAACTGTACGTTCAACACAAGGGTGTTTACTGTAATCGAGACCCAGTATTTGAAAAAAGCGCTTGTCCGTTTGAATATGGCAAGGAGATCTAGAGTAGGGACGGTAGTTTCAACCTTGTAATCCTTATAGCCTGCAGGGTGGTGGGGTAGGCTAGTGGTTAAAGCGTTCACTCGTCACGCCGAAGACCCGGGTTCGATTCCACACATGGATACAATGTGTGAAGCCAATTTCTGGTGTCCCTCGCCGCGACATTGCTGGAAAATTGCTAAAAGCGGTGTAAAACTAAACCCACTCACTCATCTTATAGCATGCAGTAAATATACATATAGACTTATGCTGCATTCGCTTAAACGGGGCCAGAAGATTTCAGTCTATGTCTGTGTGTGTTGGTTCTAATGGCAGATCGGCATGTTTTATATTTCAAACATTGTGGTCCTAACTTTCATTGAGTAGTATAAACACATAGGCTATACTACAGTCAATCTGTTATGCCATTATGCCATGCAACTACACTATTAGTAATAGCGTCCGCCCGGAGAGCGGAAGATCGCGGGTTCGATCCCCGACCTAGTCATACCAAAAGACGTTAAAATATGGTACTTGTTGGTCCCTGACTGGCGCTCGACATTAATGGGTACAAGAAGGACTGGTCGGCTCGGAGTCAGTATAATGTGTCTGAGTGGGGTATTCATGCTTCACTGCGGCATGGCATCTCAGTGAGCTAGCACTATAAAACCAGCTCAAGTCTGGGCTAGTACAAGCAGTCGCACATACACATATACACGCATGCACGTCGTCATATGTGCGAAATATTCTCAAGCACGACGTTAAACCCAATTTCACCTCACCTCACCTAGAAATAACAACGTATCGGGTGCCTTACTTTCGTTGAAGTAGGCTACATTTAGAAAATTCAAAGTATTAAATTAAACATAGCAATCGAAAAATTCAAGACAAACCGAATTCAGCCATTGCAACTTCTCAGGCTTTAGTTTCCGCTCAAAGCAAACCTGTTGCCGGATAAGAAGTCTGAACTTTCATGATAAGAATTTAGAGATAGGAAAATCCTACTTTGTTGCAGTATTGGGCTTCCGTGAAAACAAGCCTCGTATATTGCAAAACATTACATCCTTCTGTGACTAGCCCATCGAAAATATCTAACCGTCAAGACCGGCTACATAAAAAAGACCGGGTTACATGAAAAAATAAACTCCTGAAGGGAAAATAAGACTAAAAATGTGGAACCGGAACCGAATAACGGATTGCGAAAAAAGAGTTTAGGAGAGTGATAAGTAAGAAACCATTTTATGTGGTTTAATTGTGATTAGATAACGCTGATATTTTTTGTAACCCTGGTTTGACGAAACAGCAACGTGAGACCACACCATCACCGCGACGTAGAAGTCGTTAACACGTCCATACTGCGTGTGTGATCGTGATGCTGTGTCTGAGCGCAGATTTTTGACACTTTGTCACTGTGGGAGGGTATTCTTACAGATTTATCTCAGAGGAATGTTCAGCGTGACCATTATGACCATAGGTCACTGTTGTGGTGTCACGTTAGCTTACTTCAAAGTGTGGGGAGTGCACTGTATAGATTCAATAAATCAACTCAAATCTGCTCAGATGTCTGGCTTAGTCGACCCCTCAACCTCTTAATCATTTCGCTGATATATGTTAGGGGCTGTATCAGTTGTCTAGATTTAGAGTGACAGGATCAGCAGAATGTACCGGTCGCGTTAGGCCTACGTTACGTGTGTGCGTACGAGGGTTTGTGCGTACATGATAATTGAGATAAGTCCCAGTTTCATTACTCTGCAATTGAGTCGCCTACGACCATCAGATAGCTACGTATGTTCTTCGTAAAGAGGTAGCTTTATTGTAAGCGTGGTTCGGTTAATTAATTGTGTTTCACGCGTAACTTTCCATCAGTGGCCTGTAAATAGTGGTTGACATCATGAACAACGGCCCATGTCACAATGACACACAATAGTCTAGGTCATTGTGACCTCCCGCCCATGGTAAGACTGGTATTCTCCACGTGTAATTATTGCAAAAGGGAATTCATGTACAGTATCGGTTTGACCTTCAACCACAGCAGATACTCGGTTCACTGACTTGTGAACTGAGATCTTTTCCTCCACTGACAATTAGTCGATAGATCTTTGCTGCATCGAAATGTGATGTAACTTTATGTCTTGATCGTAAAAGGCGCTTAACGTTATCTGACAGGACCGCTGACTTCGCATCCCAATTGGATAGATCGATGTTGGATCGTCTGGTCGAGACAAATATTTACAGGCCGCCGTCATATAGGGTCAGCCATTGCAGATTGCAACTATCAACAAATTAACAAATCATATCGTGATTTTGTGTCTGTCCGGGACGTCTACTGCGACTTCAGACAAGCCAGGCTGTGACCCCGACGATATTCAGTGGGTGTGTAGGAGATGGTTACAGTGAGTGAGTTTAGTTTTACGCCGCAGTATTCCAGCTATATGGCGGCGGTTTGTAAATAATCGAGTCTGGACCAGACAATCCATTGATCAACAGCATGAGCATCGATCTGCGCAATTGGGAGCCGATGACATGTGTCAACAAAGTCAGCGAGCCTGACCACCCGATCCCGTTAGTCGCCTCTTACGACAAGCATGGGTTACTGAAGATCAATATTTTAACCCGGACCTTCGCGGGTCAGGTGGTTACAGATACCAATATAACCACGAACCACCACCCCTTCAACCCGTGAAGATCCGGACTTCAGCAAGCCATGCTTGTTGTAAGAGGCGACTAACGGGATCGGGTGGTCAGGCTCGCTGACTTGGTTGACACATGCCATCCCAATTACGTAGGTCGATGTTCATGATGTTGATCACTGGATTGTCAGGTCCCGACTCAATTATTTACAGACTGCCGCCATATAGCTGAATACTGCTGAGTGCAGCGTTAAACAACAAACAAACACACACACACACACACACTCCATCCCTCCGCATCAAGCAGACTGTTTTAGTATACGACTCACAAACGACTTCGATCAGCTTCACTGTTGGGTCTCCACCAACGCCAAAACAATACGTTTTTTTGGTTCGAATCCAAAATTATCGCCTTGGTTAGCATGAAAATTCAGCTTTAAACCTTATCTCTAGAAATTCACAAACAGGTAAACCATCTAAAATTTCAGTTACTTAATTCGAGGTGGTGTGAAATTGGGATTTAACGTCGTGCTTGAGAATATTTTGCTCATATGACAACGTGCATGCGTGTGTATGTGTATGTGCGGCTGCTTGTACCAGCCCAGACTGAAGCTGGTTTTATAGTGCTAGCCCACTGAGATACCATGCCGCAGTGAAGCATGAATACCCCACTCAGACACATTATACTGACTCCGAGCCGACCAGTCCTTGTTGTACCCATTAATGCCGAGTGCCAGGCAGGGAACAACAAGTACCATATTTCAACGTCTTTTGGTATGACGCGGTCGGGGATCGAACCCGCGACCTTCCGCTCTCCGGACGGACGCTCTAACCACTACACCACGGAGGCGGTCTTACTTAATTCGAAAGACATATGTTTCCACTGAAATACTTTTGAAACAGTTTAATCCAATTCGATCGTTCGTCTTGTATTAATTCGTTCGTTCATTCATTCATCCATTCACTCGTTCGTTCATTCATTCACCCGTTCACTCATTCATTCACTCGTTCGTTCATTCTTTCATTCGTTCGTTCATTCACTCATTGACTAGTTCATTCTGCCAACCACTCTTTCGTTCATTCATTCGTTCGTTCGTTTGTTCACTCATTCATTCATTCAGCCATCCACTCGTTTGTTCATTCATCCATTCACTCGTTCGTTCATTTATTCATTCGGTCTTCACTCATTCATTCATCCATTTGTTCATTTATTTACTCGTTCGTTCTTGCATTCATTCATTACCACCCATGGTCTACTGTACTCTGTGCTCCAGACTTCATTATCTATTGTGTTCCTCCGGGATAGCACCACTGTGTAAAACCTAATTCAATACTCTCTGATTGAATCTCTCACCTTAATCAAGCGGTCACTTATTAACCGATAAGAAAGCTTCCACAGCGATTGGGTATCTCACAGCATTATTGTCTTGCTGTATTGTATAGCTTTTGCAATCATCCCTCCTGTTTCAACTTTATCAAATACAGCACGCCCAGACCAACGTGCAGATCAGAGCTTGCGATCCAGTCTCGGAGTTGCGTGAGAGTTTCGCCATTGACACTGACACTGACCAGGGTTGCGCAGCGCCTCCGACTAATCAACATAGGTCAAAAGTGTATCCGGTATCAAATCAGTTAAGCCCTGTCCAGAATCATCCCTGCTTAAATCCAGGAGGAAATAATCCGTTTCTCTACATCACCTTGTAAACGGTGGATGGATAAGGTCACCATGAAGGTCAGTGTAAGTTAGGTTACCAGGTGAGTGAGCAGGATTATAAATCTCTTTTTAATAGTATTCCGGCAATATCACCGCGTGGAATACCAGAGGTGAGGTGAGATGGGGTTTAACGACGCACTTAAGAATATTTTCCTCATATGACGACGTGCATGCGTGTGTACGTCTGGCTGCTTGTACTAGCCCAGACTTAAGCTGGTTTTGTAGTGCTAGCTAACTGAGATACCATGCCGCAGTTATATAAGCATGAATACCCCACTCAGACACATTATACTGACTCCGAGCCGACTTGGTTGTATCCATTAAGGTCGAGCGCCAGACAGGGACCAACAAGTACCATATTTTAACGTCTGGAATACCAGAAATAGACCTCATACAAATTACATATGTATGGAATCAAACTTGTGCCTTAGGCGGGAAGTGAGCACTTCAGCCACTAAGCTTTAACCAACTATTTAACCACATAACATAGACACCATTTGTCCACGGAATCCCCCTTTTGACCTACCGTATACGTACCTGGGTAGCAGGGTAGTCCAGTGGTTAGAGCGCCACCTTGTCCGATTCCCTTATTTGTGTCTAGATCCATGGTGTCTCCCGCAGTGATATTGCTATAAACCTACACACCAGCTATCAGAATGTCTCCTGCCTTAGATTAGTCCCTTGCAGCTGTGGATCTGAATCAGGCGTGTCATTTATATGTTTCCACGAGAACCTTATCTGATAAACGTAAATAACGACAGTTCGGTTCATTGCAATGACCTGGTAGTTGCGCATGGAAGTAAGAATAGAAGTATGCCTCAAACGGATAGATGACAATTTCCTACAATGTGAAGCGAGAGGGAACAATGCGCGGGCCTTGAAGTATTCTGGTGCTTTCATCTGTCGACCACCACTGGACAGGTCAGATACACTGCAGTTGTGGGACCCATGTCCAGCTGTACCGGTGCAGTCAGGGCTTTGTCTGTATAAGGATACTTGTATTTTAAAAACTGTAAAGCTATTGGCGAGCACTAGTTAATACCATAGAAAGCTGATGCTAATCCCGGACAAGGATGTAGAGGGGGAAGGGTAGTGGTAGGGGTGTGTGGGAGGAGTGAGTGAGTGAGTTTAGTTTTACGCGCTTTTAGAATTATTGCGGCAATATCACGGCGGGGGACACCAGAAAAGGGCTTCACACATTGTACCCATGTGGGGAATCGAACCCGGGTCTTCAGCGTGACGGGCGAACGCTTTAACCACTGGGCTACCCCACCGCCAGTGGTAGGAGGAAGCACATTATACTCAAGAACAATAGTGTGATGTAAACAGTTACCTGTCTGAAAAGACGGAGTGCACCACACACACGCACACGCACACGCACACGCACACGCACACACACACACATTCACCACCACTAACAGCAAAACCCCCAACCCCCAACCCCCGATCCTACTAGTTCAATGGGTCATGGTCATATGTAGCAGAGAAAATGTATCTTCCAGAATCAATCGATGTTTGAGGTCGTCACAAGACTTAACACTACCAGTCCGATACAATTCCTCCCAGTTCTGCCAGCCTCCCCTCCACCTGCTCGGTAAAGTGCCGCATTTATCTGGGGTCATTATCCTGGCGAGATAAGACAAAGATCTAGAGTCTGACCCATATCCAGCCTGATGACAGGGCCCTCGGTGAATCTGCAGATAACATAATTCCACAACCGACAGTCTAATTTTTGATTAAACAGCAGTGCTCGTCTTCTGCTAGGAAAATCAATGTTCTTGTCGCAATTGAATCCCTGGGTGATTTGGAGGAACTGAGAGATTCTGGTAGACGTCCAACCATACAGCAATATGTCCTGATCAGAAGAGATTTCAGGAATCGTCCTAAGCAGGCTCATGTACGTGCAGCCGTTGATACTACTGAGGTTGTTTTTCACATCGCGTCCCCTCCGACGGAACGAAGCATCGACTCGTTGGGGAAAAAAAGCAATTGAATTTCAAAGTTCCTGATTGCCAAACATCGATTAGTGTAATCAGTCCTCGCTGTAATTCCCTCGACCCCACATTCGTCCTTGGGGTACCGGTGATCACAGGTAATTGTGCCGGCATCAAGACAATGTTTGTTCTTCTGAAACCTTGTCAAGGTTGCCAAGAGCAACATGGCTTCTCTTGCATCAGTTCATGCCCATCTGTTTTTTCGAAAATTCCACGGAAGAAGATTGAAGATTTGGAATCTTAAACTGTAAATTTTCAAACTTTTAAATTGGCGAGAATAATTTCCATTATTATGCTAATACGAGGTCGTTGCAGTTGTTGCAGATACAACATATTTCCCCAGAGATTTGTGTTCGAAAAAGGTTGTCCTGTACGAAACATTGTTTTTTAATGAGGTCAAAGATCTGATCAAAGAACGGCTTCGCGTGTTGCACGTTCAGATTGTGCCCTGCACTAAGATACACTCAGGAGTTCGGCTTGTATATTTCAATTTGAGGGACAGATGTCAGTCATGAGATGTCGTATGACAGGGTCACTTTCCCATAATAGACGTAATTTGAAGAAAGAAGAAAGTCATAATTCTAGTCAAAGGCAGATATAGGATTCTGAAAAGTAAGCGATGCATATCATCGACATGGTATTATATATGTTGGCTTAAATACTAGCATTATGATGGTCCAAACTGGCCAAGGATCCTAATCGGGTGAACCGCTGATTTCTTTCCGTCGGGTAATCCGTGCCCAACCCATAAAATAATGTCTACAGCACCTGCAGACAGATCTGGTGGATAGAGTGTCAGCCTGGATCGGGTTGTCAGAGTCGCTAACTTGGTTGACATCATCGTACCACGGTTTGTTGTTTTACGCCGCACTCAGCAATATTCAAGTTATATGGCGGCGGTCTGTAAATAATCGTTCATGTCTGAAGTATGGACCAGACAAACCAGTGCTCAACATCATGAGCATCGATCTACGCAGTTGGGATACGATGATATGTGTTAACCAAGTCAGCGAGCCTGATCACCCGATCCCGTTAGTCGCCTCTTACAAGCATGGGTTACTGAAGACCAATATTCTAACCCGGATCTTCACGGGTCTTTTCAGACATTGATATATACTAAGCAGCCAAAGAAACGTCAGCTTGGAATTTTCCTTCGCAGAAACGTATAACTGTAATCTCATGTAATGTTTTGATTGTATATCTTTGACAACATCTCCGACTTTACCGGAGCAAAGACATTCCTTCCCAAACTCAGAATGGAACCCAGGAAAAGGTCTCAAAAAACGCAACCTGATGGTACGGTGTTCTCCATGTTTTTCATGCAACTCATGCTGCACGTGCTGTTCACAAGGATCAACCCTATAAAATGCACCCCCAAACCTGGTTGAAACATTACCATTACAACGTCAGCAGGATACCCCTTCTCACGACAGCTCAGAGGAACCAGGCGCTAGGAAGACTTGAAGCTGGCCACACTGCACAAGCCGTTGCCAATCACTTCCAAGTCAACGTTCGGACCATCTACAGGCTGCAGCAACGGGCCATCAACACCACAAATGATCGGCCCCGTACTGGCAGACCAATGGTGACCACAAGACGACAAGACCGCCATGTTGAGCGACAGCATGTACAGAATCCCTTTATGCAGGCATCCGAAACAGCACGCCAGACAGCGGGAACACACGGAAGACCAAACAGTACTGATACAGTACGCCGACGTCTTAACAGCGGGAACCTCCATTGTCGTAGACCTTACCGTGGACCTGTCCTCACCCCTCGTCATCGGCGTGAACGTCTACAGTTTGCCCTACAACACCAAAACTGGCGATACAGGCAATGAAGAACTGTTCTGTTCACAGATGAGAGTCGGTACTACATATCAACTGCAGATGGCAGAACAAGAATATGGCGACGACGTGGCCAGCGTTACTCAGACCAATGTGTTACGGAAAGAGACTCATGAGGAGGTGCAAGCATCATGGTATGGGATGGAATAGGCCTGAACCAGAGAATGAGTCCTGTGGTGTTCCAGAACCTTGGTCCAGGGAGAGGAGGCGGCATCACAGCAGTGCGCTACTTCGACCAAGCTCTTAGACCCCACGTCATACCACATTTCGCACGTCACTGGAACAACATTTTCCAGCATGATAACGCCCGGGCCCATACTGCCAGAGCCACACGGGACTTCCTACAGCAGAACGGTGTCAACATTATGCAATGGCCAGCCCTTAGTCCTGATTTAAACCCAGTTGAACATCTTTGGGATGAAATTCAGAGGAGACTGAATAATGTCATACCAAGGCCGAACACAGCCGATTTATTGCGCCAGGCCTTCCTCAGAGTGTGGTTCAATGTGCCCATGGCAGCTGATAATATGGAACAATGATTGCCTTTCTCCACAGATGACATTCGATATTTCACACGTCAGTTGATATTAGTAAGTACTAACCCTAAGAAATGAAATACATTGAAAGCCTATACTTTGTGGCTGACGAAAGAAACAGGAATCTGTTGCTAGGCGTCACACGCAAACAAACACTTACTTTTTATGCAAATGATGAGTTGCTGATGCTACAGACAGGGCAGGATATGTTTACCCTTTTAGCGAAATCTAGTGTTAGAATTGATTTTCAGGAATCCATGCATAATGACCACAATTTTGCCTTTGACACTAATGCAATCGGTTACGGCGGATAATCAAAAGAGGTTATTCTGTGGTCTTCAAGTCAAATGCTGACATATTTTTTTTTAAATATATATGCAAAAACCCTGACCTTAAATCGGTGAAAAATGTACACTATACGCCAAAAGAAACGTTACCCACCTACCTTTATGAATTACTTAAAAACTATCAAAGATATGTTAGAAGGTATTTGTTTACAAGAAAGCTTATCAACACAGCTTTATGCAAATCACGAGAAGAAATTCTCAAATGCATTCATATTCAGGTAAAATGCATCTTTTTCAGAAGAGTTAAATTGTCCTATTTTCGTCCATGCCGAAATAAACCAATAACAGTGATTTAGATGTCCAAAAAGAAAGGTTGAAATAAAATTCTGCTTTGAGACAAAGATAAATTATTTAAAGTCACCATTTTTCAAATAATAAAAGAAGTAACAACTGTTGTAGAGTGTGTAAAATTGTAAAATAATCAGTCCTATGATTTCAGTCTTTTAAAACATTTTGTGCTGATTTGCATTTGTGAAAACAAGTAAAACGTGTCTTTGATATTGTAAAAAAATATTTAGAAACATCTACAATTATTTTTTGTTAACATTTTCTGTTTACACATAGCAATTATAAATATCAATCGCCAAAACGCAGTAATATTCAAGCAGATTTTGCATCCATTTCACATGTAGAATGATTTTATAGGGTATGAAGAGAGCCTAGAATACATGATATGATACAGAAGTACGAGAAATATGCCACGATTAACAGCTGAAGAGAGTGAAAGAGCCATTGGGATTGTGCAGATGGGGTCGACATACAATGCTGTTGCCAACTATCGAATTTAGCTAAATATTGTTAGTGGGTATGATTTAACGCCGCTTTTAGCAATATTCCAGCGATATCACTTCTGAGGACAACAGAAATGGGCTTCACACATTGTACCCATGTGGGGAATCGAACCCACGTTTTCGGCGTGACAGGCGAACGCTTTAACCACTAGGCTACCATATCGCCCGTTGTGAAAGGTATCACAGGTGTCCGTATGTCCACCTTTCCCCTGCGTCACGTCATTACCAGGCACAGCTGCCACAGACCTATATGACCGAAATCAATAAAAAGGTCATTTTACAATAAACATTTCCGTTGCCTTCAGCTGAATCAGTTTTCGGCTGATTTTATGCCATGCCTGGCTCGTTGAACTTCTCGTGCTAAGATACTTGAAAACACAACCCTAGAAATGTCTGAATCTGCCCTGATTCACTCAGACACTATCAGCACTCGAGGCTCTGTAGGACGGAGTCCCATAAGTGACAAGAGCAAAGCTAATAATGCATTGAGTGTCTCGTCAGCGCGAGATCCTCTGTACACATTGGACACGAGGCTTATCTAAAGTGCGCGCGCGATCCGCTGTGCTAGTGAGTGAGTTTAGTTTTACGTCGCACTCAGCAATATTCCAGCTATATGGCGGCGGTCTGTAAATAATCGAGTCTGGACCAGACAAGCCAGTGATCAACAGCATGAGCATCGATCTACGCAAATGGGATACGATGATGGCATGTGTCCACCAAGTCAGCGAGCCTGACCACCTGATCCCGTTAGTCGCCTCTTACGACAAGCATGGGTTTCTGAAGATCAATTCTCACCCGGATCTTCATGGGTACTTGCTGTGATAATTCAGATTACACGCAACCAAACGCTTCCTATACACGTCTACAGTAACGTTAATATGTTTTAAATAACCTACACAAACAGTCTTACAAGGGCATGCATGCCACCTCGTACAGCTGTGATAAAAAAAATATATATACAGGTTACACGCGACGTTTTTCATTGTGAGTGAGTTTAGTTTTACGCCGCTTTTAGCACTATCATGGCGGGCGACACAACAAATACCCAATCGCCCCCGTTACAAGATGAAGACATTGCCAGTTGTATCTCATGGAGTCATGCAAAAAGTACTCGGACACTTGATGTTATTTCCATAGACTTACATATGAACTTAGTGTAGCATAAATAAGTTTCATGAATTTAATTTTTGCAAGATCCCAGTCAAATTTTGCTCATTTGTGAGAAATCATGTTACCTACAATCACATAATTTCGGTTTAATTTTCCGTTGCTTATTTATCGAATGGCAACGATTTAATCAACATATGTACAGTGCTGTGAACTCCTTTAATATGGCGGCCTATGGCATTGTGCATTGTGGATCCATACGTAAGTTGATAAATGTGATGTCATTAGTTAAATTGTGGTCGGAAAATTGAATTGAAATATGTGCGCAGAGCAGATGATTTCAAATTTGCCGTTCAAATTTTACAAAGATCCATCCTAAACTCACTTCATGAAAATTATTTATGCTACACTGAAATAACATGTAAGTCTATTGAAATGACGTCAAGTGTCCGAATACTTTTTTGCACTGGTCTGTATGTAATACAGGCAATGTATCCAATACATCACCATGGAATAACCATTCCTTCCGTTTCAGTTTTAACCACGGTAGAAAATGGGTGTAAATTTGCTTTTGACTGGATGTTTGGTTTTAGTCCTTTTCAATAATTTTGTTAGTTTTAAGCTTTAGTCGGCAATATTCCACCGACAACAGACAGAAACAAACAACAGAAAATGAGAAAAACAAACGAGGGGTTGATATTATGGACAATGATCTGAGTCGAAGGGGCACACTGTCTACCTGAACTTCATAAAACTTCTGCCCTTTAATCACTTGGCTACCCCACCGCCCCCGTTTCCCCATAGGCGGATCAGGGGGCACACCCTTTGTGCTGAAAGTTTGTTAAATGACCATTGAAACTCGGGTGAAAATGAAGTGTGCACCCCTCCTTTTCTCAATAGTGTGCACCCCACCCCACTTCTCAAAAAGCTGTATCCGCCCCCTGTTCCCATACACACCTATAGTAACTTTAATATGTTCAGATAACTTGGCACAAACAGCCTTTCAAGTACAATATGCCAACTCTTACAGCTTCATTACACACACACATACACAGAGAGAGAGAGAGAGAGGGAGAGTGAGAGAGAGAGTGAGAGAGAGAGCACATTCAGCATGTCATAATCTTGATATAGACACTAAATTAAATTTCAATAATTTCAAAGTCATACACAATTTTAATAATGGAAGGGTCTTCATTTACAACAGAAAATCTAACACAATAATATCCAATCACAGCTTCGTGAAATCTCGCTGCACACTCCGAAACTACCGTCGAAACTCTGGCTCATATTTCGTGTTTTGAATCCCCCACCATGCCTTCACCAACGATAACGAAAAGGTGGTACTTACTGTCATCCTGCCTTGTACCATTTCATTAAGTTAAATAACTTTCAAAACAATCAAATTTCTTGAAACAAAGCCTCGCAAAACCGACGAATGTCAGGAGCAAGCCCTGTGAAGGTCAAGGTTAGAATTAGTCTGAAGTGGGGCCCGTTGTCGCAAAAGGCGACTAAAGACGTCCGCACCGCATAGCTTGAATATGGCGAAGTGCGGTTATCAACAAGAAGAGACCTTGCATGAGTGAGTTTAATTTTACGCCGCTTTTAGAATTATTGCAGCAATATCACTGCGGGGGACACCAGAAATGGGTTCACGTATTGTACCCATGTTGGGAATCGAACCCGGGGCTTTGGCGTGACGAGCGAACGCTTTAACCACTAGGCTACACCATCGCCACTCTTCCATGAAGATCAGCAAACACAGTGTACAGTAGCCGATTGTACTATGTTTTTAAATACCTGTCCCTGTTTCAGTAAGGGCTGCATTATTTATTTCTGACTCCCATCACCCAACCGACTGTAAATTGGGCACTAACCAGATAATTGAAAAAAAACTTCTTTTATTGTCGCCGACTCGAACTCAGAACCTATTCATGTGTCAACGCTGGTATGAAGGCTGTATGTAGAAGACAAGAGTAAATTAACGAGAAAGCTAAGCGCTATGTATTAATATTCTTCTTTCTTACATTCATTTATTTACACACTGTCATATATTAAAGAATTAAAAAAGCTTTTAATGTCCGAGGTGTTTAACTTTATGACAGTAACATCTGATTCCATCGATTTTGATGTTTTCTGCTGTGTTTCTTGGTCTCTGGTGCTTTTGTTTGCAATGCAATCTGTGTTATGGATTCTAAATCCGCAACAGGAGGCAGTCTTGATCCATAAGTTATTGTTGCTCCATATTGACCAGTATACCTTGTTTTCATTAATATAAAAATATCTTTTCTATTATGCCATGTAATATTATGCGGAGTATGAGTTAGTAAGGTATTAAAGTGAAAGTATTACTACACTGGTTGTGTTTTATGTAAAACGGAATAAGTTAACATGACCTGAATGTTTTTACGCAACGTTTTGCAGTTCTCAGCAAGAACGTTGTCTTGTTTACACGTTGCATTTTCAGCCCTATAGGATGCATATGTGGACAAACGCTTAATGAATTTAGGTGTAGCAATTTAACTTTTTATACAGGGATATGGTTCCTATTTGCTGTCAAATATAGTTCCACCTATTTTGTTTTGCACAAACAATAGCAGCTGAACTGTTCTGGGCGTCGTACTAACGATGGGCCCCACTAACGATATACAGGAATGCCACTAATGAATTAAGTTGACATTTTACACGTCCTAAGCCAAACACTCCAGTAAGTGATTTTCTTTTCACGATGAAAATATTCTTCTCAACAATATTCTAGCTATAGCAGGTTGTTAATATATAGTCTGTGTCAGGTGAACCAGTAGTTCAGGAGAACGGTCCCCACGATTTGAGATATGTAACCACCTGATTTTCATTTAAGGCAACGTTTTCAATAGGCATAGAGTAGGGAGCCTATTCAGTTCTGAGACATCCGGAGATCTTTAAGAAACTATATGGCGCTCCCACGCAGTTCGTAGTAAACAATTGTCCACTGCCCACGTACAAATGTTTTAAACCAGGACCGTGTATGTTACATATTGTTTCTGTTTGTCGATAAAAGTAGTTAAATGCCGACACCAAGGTCTCGTATATGGACG